>NC_044996.1:139429560-139729560 GCF_008728515.1 Papio anubis
CTAACGATTCTCCTGGCATCATGTAGGCCACTTGGTCTGGGTGTGTCCATGTGGGCCTGGTGGGTCCATCACTTTTGCTTTAACCTTGGTAAGATACTGAGAGTAACAAATACAAGCTCATTCTGAGGCCACCCAACTTTGGAGGGTTGGCCAATGGACGGCACTCCTTGCCATCATCTCTACTGACTTCTACAGAGGTTGTGGGCCTGAACCCGCATCGCCAGGGAAGTGAGTCAGGGTCAGAAACAAAGGAGTCAGCCAATGCCCGTCCTGTATTTCACCACATATACCGCAAAAAAACGTAAAGCAAATTTCGCAAAACAAAGACCAGACAAGTATGAGAGGCCACGCTGCAGAGTATGCCACAAGATCACAAAATATTCAGAGACGGGCAGGGGCGAATTTGCCTACAGATTTAGGGAGGCTGACTGAGTCATCAACAGCCCCTCCAGACTACCGGGCCAGGGCGCCCCCGGGCTAAGTGGAAGGTGCCGACACGCCTGTCCCCCTTCCCACTTAATTCAGACGGAGTACTCCCCTCAGAGTTCAGAGCAATGGCAGACAAACAAAACGGAAGTACCTGGTAGGTCCGTCCAGTCAGCAGTCGGTGGCCCGGCCAGGGTTTCCCGGGCCGGATGGGGTCCTCGGATCAGACCCTCATTCCCGCCAAGTACCAAATGTTGGAACCGAACTCCCCATTCCCCTCTCCTGGGCAGGGGGCTGCCAAGGTCACTCCCCATACCCAGGTTCACAGCAGAGAGTTATTTATTAGCTACGCTGCTTAGGGTCCTGCTCTGCTGGCCCTGGGACCCTGACTGCTTGTTACAGGCTGTTTATATAGCAAACACAAGTTCAAACATGCTTTATGGCGCCACCCAACAAAGCTTGCTTAAATAATTGGGCTCCAGCTATGGCCTGAGCAAGGTGTCTTGTTCTGGTTAGAGCAGGACCTTATGAGGTTCTTTTCCTGGAGCTGTTGATTCTGGGAACTTCGAGGCAGGGTGGGACCCCGAATTGCAGGTGCGGGACCCCATGAGGTTGTTTCCCAGAATTAGTGGGTGGGACCCTATCAGGTGGGACCTCATCGAGGCAGGGTGCATCCCTATCTAGGGCTGCCACCTGGTGCTAATTTTTAAGTTTTATGAGGCCCAGTTTCATGGGCAAGGTGAAGATAACTCATTATCTACATTATTTCGTGACTCTATAATGACAAAGTGAAGTATTATGTACAGTACATGTAGGAAATAGGAACGTCATTTCAAATCGCTCTAATCTAATCAGGGAACATTGAGAGAGACTTCCCTGACTAAATGACACTAGAGCAGATATCTAAATTGCATGGCTAGGGATGCATAAGACTAAGGGGGCAGAGAGGAAGCAATTGTTCTGGGTGCGATCAACCTTGGGCACATATCATCAGGACCTCCTGAGGCTGTGTCATGGGTGCGTGTCCTCAACCTTGGCAACATAAACTTTCTAAATTAACTGAGATCTGTCTCAGATTTTGGGGGTTCACAGCCATTAGCTCAGGCCATGACTTTGCAGATTCATTTTAAGGGAATCAATTCTAAGCTTAGAAAGCGTGGGCGTATAGTGGAAAGAGGTCGCCTCCAGGGGTCTGCACTTCTCTTCATTCAGGCAGCTCTGGGGTCCTATAGAGAGAGGCAGAGGGCACACTTGTATGCTAATTCTGAATCTTCAACAAGTTTTATGCATGATTTTATGTACACACCAAATCTAGGCATTACAAAATTGGGCACATATCTATTTGGACACGTAAGTATAAAAGTATTATACATCATGCTTTAATATATGCATATATGCATATTATACATAATACATAAGCTAATATATGTGAATATGTATATTTTATGCAAATAGTATCATGCTAAATGCAAGTTACATATCTTTTTGTTTTCTACTTAATGGCACATATTCTAGAGCCTCCCATATTACTACATACAAAACTGCCTCACACTTTTTCGTGGATAATACCAAGATTTAGTTAAGCCACCTTGCATTAATTGACATTTAGGGTATTGCCAGTTTTATGCCATTACAAATAATGTTACAATAAATTAATACTAGTAGGTCATTTCACACATGATCTGGTATAACAGGATGGATTCCTAGACATTGAAAGTCCTGACTCAAAGGTAATAGATATTTCTAATTTAGAGAGGTATTATCAATTGTTCTTTTTAAAGACAGGCTGTCTCTGCTCTCATCAATATGTGGACAGCCTACTTCCAAATGAATTGATTTTTCTAATGTAATTCCAGTCTTAATGAACATGTTGAGGTTAACCCCATTTAAACGTATTCGCATCAAAGTAATATAGAAATAGGTCAGGTGTGGTGGCTCATGCCTATAAATACAGCACTTTGAGAGGCTGAGGTGGGAAGATCACTTGAGCCCAGGAGTTCCAGACCAGCCTGGGCAAGATGATGAGACCCCATAACTTTTCTTTAAAATAAAGTTAAAAACTAGCCAGCATGGTGGCACACACCTGTAGTCTCACCTACTCTGGAGGCTGAGGTGGGAGGATCCCTTGAGCCTAGGAGTTTGAGGCCACAGTGAGCTGTCATTGTGCCACTGTACTCCAGCCTAGGTGACACAGTGAGACTGTCTCAAAAACAAAAAAAAGTAATATGGAAAGTCATACCCATTAAAATATTAATATATATATATGGTTATATACATATATATATGGTTTTATATATATACGTATGATATGGTTAGACTTTGTGTCACCACCCAAATCTCATCTTGAATTACAATCCTCATAATCCCCATGTCAAGGAGAGCAGGTGGATAATGGGGCGGTTCCCACATGCTGTTCTCACAAGTGAGTGAGTTCTCACAAGATCTGATGATTTTAGAAGGTTCTCTTCCTCCTTTGCTTGGCATTCTCCCCCTTGCCGCCTTGTGAAGAAGGTGCTTTGCTTCCCTTTGCCTTCCACCGTGAGTGTAAGTTTCCCGAGGCCTCCCCTGCCATGCTGAACTGTGAGTCAATTGAACGTCTTTCCTTCATAAATTACCCAGTCTTGGGCAATTGTTTACAGCAGATGAAAATGGGCTAATATTATATCTATATATAATATTAAATATGTTTTATTATATATATAAATGTACAATGAAACCATGAAAGTCACTTTAAATTTTCTACTATTTCCACTGCCCTACTTTATGTACTATTTTGGTATCTTTTGTTTGTTCACTGGACACTGTAATTTACATAGATTTCTTGCCAAGTGATATGAATATACATCACTTCCTTACACACTTTGAAAAATTCCATGACATAGTTGTGCCGTAAGCGGTTTAACAGTTTTTCCAGTGATGGGCTCTTAACTTACTTACAATGTTTCCTTTAACTGATGATAAAAATAAAAATCTGTATACAATTGCAGTAAGAGCTATTGCAATAAAATCTGTGTACATATCCTTTAGTCTACCACTGCAATTAGAAATGTGAGCCACATATGTAACCTTAAATTTTCAAGTAGTAACATTAAAACAATAAAAAAAGAATGGGAGAAATTAATTTTTAAAATATATTTTATGGAACTCAATGTATACAAAATATTACTAGATCAATATGTAATCAGTATAAAACATCATTAATGAAATAGTTTGTATTCTTTCTTTCCTACTAGAGTTTTGAAATTTGGTGTATATTTTGACCTTAGAGCACATATCTGTTTGAAGCTGGTATGTTTCAATGGCACATGGCTACATGCAGAGTTTATTGCAATTACATATAGATTTTCATTTAAAGATGACCTACTGTCATCTTATTGCACGGTGACCCTCTGTACACCAGCCTGTGTGCATTTATTCTACACACATACTATATCCACGCTTTGCAATACGGAAGTACCCCTATTCCAGAGGATAAATGCTGAAAAACGGATATCCTTTACCTTACAGCATTTGCACTTTTAACACTGATCTAATACAGGGACCGCTAAGTCCAGATGTATGCTAAGCCTTCTCTAAACTCGGTGTTCCCAGTATTCCCTGTTAATTAGAACATTTTATGAACCTATGGTAGGATGTTTTCAAAGGATAACCTTGGGCAAAGAATAGTACTGAACATGATCCAAAACTATCCCCAAATGTAGCCACACTGAAGCAATGTCCCGCCTCATCTGAGACATGGGCTTCTTATGATGGCTGAAGGCTGCAACAGCTGTTGCATTTACTGTTAATTTAGGCATTACGAAATTGGCCGTTAAGATGTTATTAAAAATGTACTAAGGGAAAGCAGCCAGTGGTCACATATTCAGAGAAATCCTAAATCCCTGCCACTCACCTATTGCCAAACTCTCCTAAGTCTCTGATGACCTTCAGTAGTTCGTAATTAATATTAGATAAGGCTTTTGGGCCACAGACATCCCATCTCATTTTAATCCATGAAGGAGAAACCACTGCAGGATACTCCCTTATGGGCAGATATTAAAAGTTACTTTATTTCACCTGAGTAGAAAAACTGCAATTAAGCCCTTGGCCTTCAAGTGAGCAGAACTAATTAATTAGCTTGAAAGGGCATCTGAAACATCTGAGGAACCTTATAAACGTCTCACCTTATTTGACATCTGCAAAGAGTGACATGCTTTAACTAAAGCAGGATGTTAAGGATGATAGTAAATGTAACCCATTTCTGAGCCATGCTTTTCCTAGCAGTAGACATGACATAACTGGAGAATAGACTCTCCATGCAGAAGTTACATTTGTTAAATGTGATGCTTAAGGCATGAAAGAAAAACACCAGTGATATAATTTGTTTGAGTCAGTGTCAATGCACTGATCAAACAATGTACAGTTACAAACATAGTCTGCTTTATGAAACATCTCTGTCTACCAGCAGGAAATGGTTTGTTTTTGTTTTTTTTTTTTTTGGTTTGTTTTAATTTACCAAAGCGTATTCATGTGATCACAGGCAGTGCAGAACAGAAAATGTTATATAAAGGTTTATACGCTGTTGATATTAGTCAACAGTTCTTGGTTATAAAGATTGGTGCTTGGTAGCCTTGAGAATATGGTTAATTCCAGGGGGAGGTGAATATCTGTGTTGTATTAGTTCAAAGGGCAAGACAAGTGAAGGAACACCATGCAGGTTGGGGGACAGTATGGGATTTATCTGGAAATTTCCTCAGCCGGCTTGTGACACACAAAAGGCAAAACCTGAAGGACGCCTACATTATTTCTTTTAGTAAGAAAAAGGAATTTCTTATAAAATAGGTAAAAATGTATTTGGAATGTGAAAATAATACTTTTCTATCAGCAAAA
Source organism: Papio anubis (assembly GCF_008728515.1). Classification (NCBI taxonomy): domain Eukaryota; kingdom Metazoa; phylum Chordata; class Mammalia; order Primates; family Cercopithecidae; genus Papio; species Papio anubis. Next base: position 139,434,856 of record NC_044996.1, read on the forward strand.
GAATGGCCTCCCAAGGACAAAGAGGTAAATGTCAAACAATTTTTTACTAAAAAATACAAAAAACTAGCTGGGCGAGGTGGCGGGCGCCTGTAGTCCCAGCTACTCGGGAGGCTGAGACAGGAGAATGGCGTGAACCCGGGAGGCGGAGCTTGCAGTGAGCCGAGATCCGGCCACTGCACTCCAGCCTGGGCGACAGAGCGAGACTATATATATATTTAGCAAAAGAAATGAAAAATTATAAGAGCATACACTTCAAGCATCATACAAGTAAGACATATGTGCACATAACCAGTGTTAACAAACTTAATAGCTTTTACCAAAGAAGTAATGAGAATAAGATAATATGCTTTTACTCTTTTTCATAGATGGCTCTAGCATATTTCTAAGATTAAAAACCACAATTGAAAGATGGATTGCTACAGTTAATTTAATAAAAAATGTAAAGCCCCATCTCAACTCAGTTAAATAAACCTTGAGTAACTGAAGAAACAACATATGCATAGAATTCATTCATTGGTAGTATCTATGCCAAATGACTAATTGATTCCAATTTAATCAATGACAGATTGTCATCACTGAAATAAGAGTTGGGTCGATGTTCATACACTTCTTTAAACAACTTGCTTGTAAAAGTAATAACATATTTCTGAGTACTTAAACCATCTTAGAATAGCAGAAACTACAAAAGAAATCTCAACTAAGTCTCAAGTGCTACTATGTTAATACTAAATCATATCTTTTACTTTCATAAACTGATTCTCCTAAGTAAACCTACAAGGGTATCCTTTAACGGCCTATACATAGTTACTCTCTGCTCTTGGAAATAACTTGAGAACAAGGAAAAATTTTATAATTCATGTATCCTATTAATTCATAATGCCCTCTTTCAAATTGCCCAGATAATTTATATTTAACTATGTTAAAACTTATTATTAATGTGTCTTAAAGTTATATTCCCCTTTTCTTTTGAGATGCTGTGGTAAGGATCAAAACAATGTCCAAGATTCATTCATTCTTTCTCTCTCTCTCTCTTCTCTCTCTTCTCTCTCTCTCTTTTTTTTACACCTTTAGATTACAGGCTGGTATTTTTAATTACCAATATGAGTGTGAATGATGTGTTTTAAGTAATTTGTCTCGCAGGATCTAGAAAACATGGATTATTTAAAAGAAACCATGGCCGCACTTTTGCATTTCCAGAGTTACACCATTTTCTCCTTTGCAACGACTGTATATTAAATGTTTCCAGCGGATTGCTGTCAGCTTGTGTTCTGTGATAAATCGTGCCTGTGTTTCTATCTGAAGGTGTTAACCGATGGAGCAGAAATAACACAATCGCAGCAAGGTCTGTGTCCTGCACACTGGGAAGTGACAATGGGAAGGCAGGTTGTTTTCTACAGACAAGGCATTGTCTTATTACCCATAATTTTTCTCAATACTTGGGTCTAAATTCACAGTAGTAACAGTATGTAACTAGGGTGCCGCCAGAAAGCGTATGAATCCACTCAAAATCATAGCAATTTTTACATTGTGTGTAGCAATGAAGATACTAATGACTTTTGTCCTCTGTTCTCAGTGTGGAAGAATGCATCACACTACAAGCTTTGAGTTTTCAAACGTGTACTCAAATAAAACCAGATGAGTACGTATCAATTAATCAACAGCAAACATACATTTCAGATCATGTACATATAAGCTTGGCACCCAGGAGACAGCTAATGTTAATTGACATCTTACTTTGTAACCAACTGTCTGGTCAGAGTCTGACGTGCATTGATTCATTGAATCCTCGTGGAATTCTGTAATAAGATAATGTTATGGACTCCATGTTTTTCCCCCACCAATGCATATATTGAAGTCCTTACCTGCAAGGTGATGGTATTATGAGGTGGGGTTTTGGGGAGGTGATTAGGTCATCAGGGTGAAGCCTCCATGAATAAGTGCCCTTGCCCCTTCCACCATGTGAGGACACAGCGAGAAGGCGCCATCTAGGAACCAGGAAATGGGTCCTCAACAGACGCTGAATCTGCCACACTTTGATTTTGGACGTCAAGCCTCCAGAACTGTGAGCAATCAATGTCTATTGTTTATAAGTCGCCCTGTAAATGGTATTTTTGTTACAGCAGCCAGAACTAAGACAGATATTATTCCCATTTTTTTTTTTAGATCAGGAAATATGTTGATTTTTTTAGATCAACAGTCAAGTAGGTGGGAGACCAGCTCTCCTAAGTCACATATCCCAGATCATCTCACCTGACTCGTCTGGGTTTCCTCACTGCAGCACATTTCCAAAAAGCAACATAAAATGAAAACAAGAGCATGATGCTAAGTGGGAAAAAAATAACAAACTTCTCAGAAGATTCTATATGCTTCCCTTTGCATAACATTTTTATTTTATTTTATTTGGCAAATAATAATTATATATATTCATGGGTCACATAGTCATATTCTGACATACAGTGACCAGATCAGAGTAATTAGGATATCCATTGTCTCAAACTTTTTTTGGTTAGGAATATTTAATATCCTCCTTTCAGCTATATGAAATTATATAACACATTATTGTTAACTATAGTCACCTTACAGGGCTATAGAACACTAGATCTTATTCCTCCTATACAGTTGTAATTTTGTGTCCTTTAACAAATATCTCCTTTCCCCCTTTCCCACTTCCCTTCCCAGCCTCCAGTATCTTCTGTTTACTTTTTACTTCTATGAGATCGGCTATTTTTTAGCATTCGCATTTGAGTGAGAACATGCCGTGTTTGTCTTTCTGTTCCTGTCTTATTTCACTTAGCATAGTGTCCTCCGGTTCCATCTGTGCTGCCGTGAATAACAGGACAAGATTATAGACAGAACTGGCTAGTGGTTGCCAGGCATGAGGGACAGAGTGTGGGGACTGCTGAGATTACAATAATCCCCTTAGAGGGAGGTGCTGTAGCCATGGAGTAGTTCTCTATACCGGTTGTGGTAGAGATTACATAAATATATGCATGTGACAAAACTCTCTCTCACACACACACACACAGACAGACACACACACACACACACACATGCGTGTATATAAATTCTAAATAAAGTCTCTACATTGTAGCAATGCCAATTTCCTATTTGTGTTATTGTACTATAGTTATGCAGGATGCTACCACTGGAGGCAATGGAGCAAAGCATACCTACAACCGCACAGAACTTTTATCTTTTTTTTTGTTTTTGCAACTTCCTGTGAATCCCTAACTGTTTCAAAATAAAAAGTTTCCAAAAGTCTATGAGGGTTGCCTAATATCAATCCTCTTAAGTCCACGATGGTCTTTTACCCAGGATTGCAAAAAAAAAAAAACGGGGCATGTGGAAATTACCCTTATAATTCTTATTTGAAAGAAACTGTTTCTTTTACTACCCTGGGTAAATAAATTAGTCTTAAAAATTAAAAATAGAGGCTAGGCGTGGTGGCTTATGCCTGTAATCCCAGCACTTTGAGAGGTTGAAGTGGGCGGATCACCTGAGGTCAGGAGTTCAAGACCAGCCTGGCCAACATGGGGAAACCCCATCTCCACTAAAAATACAAAAATTAGCTGGGTGTGGTGGTGGGCGACTGTAATCCCAGCTACTCAGGAGGTTGAGGCAGGAGAATCGCTTAAATCTGGGAGGCAGAGGTTGCAGTGAGCTGAGATTACACCACTGCAGTCCAGCCTGGGTGACAGAGCAAGACTCGATCTGAGAAAAATAAATAAATTAATTAAAAATAGAGACAAAAATCCTCTACTCCTAAACTCACAGTCAGGATGAGAAGGCAAGACATAAAGATATTTTCATTTATTATTAATATTTATGGAAAACACACATTTTCTGCTATAAGTTAAATTTACCTTTAAATAATTCCAAAAAACAGTAATAGCATTATTGTATTTTAAATGTATTAAGTGCTATAACAAACTTAGCCACAAACTTAGTGACTTAAAACAAGACAAATGTATTACCTCATACCCTAAGACCAGAGGTTAAACTAGATCCACAGGGCTCTGTATCTTCTAAAAGATTTCAGGGATGATTAGTGTTCTTGCCTTTTCCGTTCTCTAGAGGTCAACTGCATTCCTTAGCTTGTGGTTTCTTCCTCCGTTTTCAAATCCAACAGCATAGCATCATCCAACCTCTCTCTCTGACCTTTGTGTCAATCCTCAAAACACCTCTCTCTGACTCTGACCCTCCTGCCTTCAGCTTAGAAGGACTTATGACGATATTGGACCCACTCAGAAAACCTAGTGTACTTTCTCCATCTCGAGATCTTTAAGTAAATCACATCTGCAAAGCTCCTTTTGTATGTAAGGTGCCAGACTCACAGATTCCAAATCTTAGGTTTTGGTCATATTTGAGAGCCATTACTCAGCCTACCAGAGTAAAGTCAGATAAAGTAGCATGAAGAAATGAGCTTCATGTTAGCCTTCTTGTTTTTTTTTTTTCCTTTTTTTGAGACAGGGTCTTGTTCTGTCATCCATGCCAGAGTGCAGTGGTGTGATCATAGCTCACTGCAGCCTCAAACTCCTGGGCTCAAGCAATCCTCCTGCCTCAGCCTCCCTGGTAGCTGAGACCACAGGTGTGTGCCACCAAGCCTGGCTAATTTTTTATCTTTTTTTGGAGATGAGGTCTCACTAAGTTGCCCAGGCTGGTGTCTGGCAACATGGCTGCCCCCACATATGCCCATGTGTGTAGAACATCATGGTGCCCTGCATTTGCATATTAAAAGGCTAGGGTGGAAGGGCCAGCTTTTTCACAGGCTATGTGAATGACATGATGCCTGGTCAAACCAATTCCCTGAGTCCTATGCAAATCAGATATCGCCTCCTCCAGCCTCCTTATAAAACTGGCTGGTAATCATGGCACTTGGGGTCTCCTCTTTTGGCTTTGGAGACCCCCTCCATCTGTCTCTGTACGAGGGAGCCTCTTCCTTCTGCCTTCTCTTTTCTTTCTTGCCTATTAAACTCTCTGCTCCTTAAAACCACTCCACGTGTGTCCATGTCGTTTTACCTAATTCAACATGAGACAAGAACCTGGTGTTCACTAGTCATCGGAGCCATATTACTCCTGGATATATTAGTAATAGGCACAGTTTAACTTTTTTCCTTGTTTTGTTGCTTTCAAAATATTTTTGCTTGCATCTTTCAATTTGGATATAAGTTAATCTTGTAGAACTATATTGTTGATTCTCACGCATAGGTGAAGAAATTCAGTATCAGGAATTTTAAGTCCTTGAGCAAATGAGTCCTGCTATCACCAGTATTGTCTTCATACAGGTTGTGGAAAAGCTAAAATCTTTGCACAGTTACCCCGAAATTTGAAAGCAGGAACTCGAACAGGTATTTGTACACCCAGGTTCGTAGTGGCACTATTCCCAATAGCCAAAAGGCAGAAGTAACTCAAGTGCCCATCAAAGGGAGGAATGGATAAACATAATGTGGTGTATATGAACAACAGATTATTGAACCTTAAAAAAGGGAATTCTGACACAGCCTACAACATGGATGAACCTTGAGGACGTTATGCTGAGTGAAATAAGCCAGATACAAAAGGACAGCTATTGTATGATTCCACTTACAGGAGGTACCCGGAACAGCCACATTCACAGGATGGTTGCCAGGGGAAAGGGGAAGAAGGGGGAGGAAGAATGGGGAATTCATATTTAATGAACGCAGAATTTAAGTTTGGGATGAAGACAAAGTTCTGTGGGTGAATGGTGGTGGATGGGTATCAATGTGAATGTTCTTAATGCCTCTGAACTGTACACTGGTGGTTAAAATAGTAAAATGTATTAGTCAGGGTTATCTAGAGGGACAGAATAGGATAGATGCATATATAAAGGGGAGTTTATTAAGAGTTTATTAAGGAATATTAACTCACACGATCACAAGGTGAAGTACCACAAGAGGCCGTCTGCAAGCTGAGGAGCAAGAAAGCCAGTCCAAGTCCCAAAACCTCAAAAGTAGGGAAGCCGACAGTGCAGCCTTCCTGTGGTTGAAAGTCCAAAAGTCCCAAAGCTGAAGAACCTGGAATCCGATGTTCAAGGGCAGGAAGCGTACAGCATGGGAGAAAGATGGAGGCCAAAAGACTAAGCCAGTCTAGTGCATCCATGTTCCTCTGCCTGCTTTTTATTCTGTCCATGCTGGCAGCTGGTTAGATGGTGCCCACCCAGATTGAGGGTGGGTCGGCCTCTCCCAGTCCACTGACTCAAATGTTCATCTCCTTTGGCAACACCCTCACAGACACACCCAGGATCGATACTTTGCATCCTTCAGTCCACTCAAGTTGACACTCAATATTAACCATCACACGTATGCAATGCATATTGTATCCCAGTTAAAAAAAATCATATTGTAGATTTGTGTTTGCAGATTTAAAACACTGAGCTCCAGGAATTTTTTGCAATAGAGATAATGAGATAGGTGCCAGTAACTCTCATTTGGTGACCCCTCTTACCCTTGAGCTCCCACAGGGCAGGGCAAAGCTCATGGGACTGGATAAGATTAGAATCTCTACGCAGCTTAGGACAAAGGTGGGGAGGTTTTGAGAAGTAAGAAGGTTCCAGGTGTGAGGCTGGACACATATGCTCCTGATAGACATATCCATCTATGTAAGGGCAGATCAAAAATCCCAAGGCTTTTCATCGTGTTCTCTGTCCACAGAGCCAGAAAGATTTGCCCTCTATGGTCTAAGTTAGAATTCAGGATTCAAATTTAAGTGCAAAGTTTTGCAGTGGGAGAAGGGAGGGTGCTTATTTTCAAGGTGCCAAGTGAGGAGAATCGGGCAGTTCATGCTTAAGTCCTGACGTCCCTGATGGCTTGCAAGCAAGGATTTTTAAAGGCGGGGTGGATTTCAGGAAAACAGAAGCTACAGGCAAAATCAGAACGCAATGCATGGAGGCTGTGCATCAGTTTGACCTAAAAGGGCAGGATATCTTGAAGTGGAGGCTTACAGGTCACAAGTGGATACGATGATTTTCTGATTTGCAATTGGTTAAGAAAGGGAAGCTTTGTCTAAAATTTTGTGGTCAACGGAAAGAAATGTTCAGTCTGGCTTGTCAGCTTCCCAGGCCCCTCAGGAAGAAATTTCGAACAAAAATGGGAGGTCAGAGTTCAGTCTTCAATTCCCCTGTATCTGAGGTCTACGTGGCAGAGGATCCGTTTGGTGGAGGACTAGATTTCTGAAAAACAACTGAGGGGCATATGTTAAGATGTCATCTTTAGTTTCTACAGGTAATTGAACATGTCATGACTCTAGCTTCGTTGGCTATTGTTTTAAGCTACTATTACCTTCTTGCTTGTCAAGTTGCTCATTTACTCCTCAGGGCCAGCTAGGTGCCTGGAGTCTCCCCTGAAAGAACTCAAGATTTTCCTTTATTTTCACGCTCAGCGCAGGGATGCAGCAGAGGTCCCTGCTCTGTCTCACTGGGACTATCAAGTGTCTTGTACAGAAAATAGAGCAACTCAATGCAGTTGCTGGTTTCAGAGCATTCTTGAATTGATCGTGAAACAGCTTTCCAGGTGCGATCGTATAAAGGATCATTGGCAGCTGTGCAGCTTGTCAGCTAGCTGCAGAAACCCAGGTGTCATGCTGACAGCTTCAGTGTTAATAGCCTTTCAGGTGAGCAGTTGGGGGTAGGAGACACAGAGCTGTGCTTTTCATAGATCATGCAGAGGCCATGAAGACATCAGCTACTGTCTTTTTTTTTTTTTTTTACGATTGAGTAAAATGTGACATTTATTTCAATTCGGTGTATTGAGCACTTACACAGACAAGCACTGGCAAATGCAATCCCCATACTTAAAAAGTTCCTAAGCCAGTCTGGGAGGCAAATATCCAACCATATCAGTAAACTTCATGTGAGGATTGAGGCATATGTAATAAACTATGGACACAAAACCAGGCAGGAAAGATATACAATGTTTGCAGACCTCCTGAGCCATCCTCTCATCCTGACTAGTTGTAATAAATTCAGTTTCTTCTTGTGTTAGATTAACTCCCTTCAGGACAATGTTTTTATTTTGTGACTTTGTCATTGAACTGATTTATTTCACCCATTTTTAAAAATTTGCTTTGTGACTGCTTCTGAATGTTTGTGACCTAAAGCTGATTAGGATGTGGGTTACCTGTGTTTCTCAAATTTAATATGCACACGGATTGCTGTGGCATCTGGTTAAAATGCAGATTCTGGTTCTGCAGGTCTCAGGTGGGGACTTTTCCTAACAAGCTTCCTAATGACATTAAGATTGCTGCCATGGAGGAGAAGTTAGTGGCTAGACACACTGAAAGACACCGTTTAAAACTGCAAAGCAAGAATTCTCTGTAAAATTGCATGGAGAGGGGGCCGGGCGCGGTGGCTCACGCTGTAATCCCAGCACTTTGGGGAGGCCGAGGTGGGCTGGATCACAGGTCAGAGATCGAGACCAGCAGCAAAACCCCCAGCTCTCACCAAAACAGCAACAGCCTGGCGCTGTGGTGGGCGCCTGTAGTCCCAGAGCTACTCAGGAGAGGCTGGAGGCAGGAGAATGGCGTGAACCCGGGAGGCGGAGCTTGCAGAGCTTCAGACGCCACTGCACTCCAGCCTGGGCGACAGCGCTGGCACCCCTCAAAAAAAAAAAAAAAATGCATGAGAGGCTCTCTGTAATGAGTGAGTATTCTGACGTTACAGAGTTTAAACTTTGGAATGCAGGATTCCTCAATGGGCGAAAATGTGAATGATATATAACAAATACACAGTGAGAAGAGAGGGAACAGCAAATCTATCATCCATCTATCTATCTATCTATCTATCTATCTATCTATCCATCCAACTATTCATTTATGTATCTATCAATCCATCTTCCATCCATCTGTCTGTTCTGCTGTCTGTCCATCTGTCCGTCCATCCATCCGTCTGTCCATCCATCTATCCATTGATCCATTCTTCCATCCATCCATCCATCCATCCATCCATCCATCCATCCATTTATCTATCACTCCATCCATCCATGTATTTATGTATCTATCCATTCATGTATCCATCCATCTGTCTGTCTGTCCGTCTGTTTGTCCATCTGTCCAACTTTCCATCCATCCATCCATTTATGTATCCTTGCATCCATCCATGCATCCATCCATCCATCGATCCATTTATCTATCTATCCATCCATTTATGTATCTCTCCATCCATGTATCCATTTATCTATCTATCTGTCCATCCATCCTTCCATCTGTCCATGCATCCAGCCAGCCAGCCATCCATCTATCTATCTGTGTATACATGCATATATGTACTTATGTATACACAAAGTCAAAATACACTAGCCTGTAAATTACATTTTAACAAAAAAATTCTTCTAAAGGTTGAGAGTAAGAAATGGAAATGAATACAATGACAACAGAGGTGTTGTTACAGTGAATTTGTGGTGCTTGCATCAAATATGTATGTCCTAAAAATGGATTGAGCAGCTGTTCAAATTCAAAATACATGTATCCCACCCTACCTTTAAAAAAATAAAGTCAGAGCAATTATGTGGCCACTCTAGAGCAGTTCTAGACCCCGGTTAAATTAGAAAGAGATTTCAGGCCGCTGATTCTGAGCTGTTGGAATGTTTTAACAAGGAAGGAACTTAGAAATCAAGGCCCCTATGGTTTGTGACACCACTTACTCTGAAAAGATTTATCAGAATGCGTGATAAGGCAGTCGTCTTGCAAGTTCACATTTCACATGGGAAGTCCAGCCTTGAACAGGAAGCAGATGCTTGTGCACTGGAATCTCAGTTCCACTTTCCCCCAGTCTTGCAAATAACCACAGTGCCGAAAAATATCCTTCATGCATGGTCTTATCTTTTCATCTCTGGACATCTTCCCTCTGAATTCCCTTCCAGGTTCTCTGAGGCTTCTCTGCCTTTTGTATGTGTAACATTTCCCTATCAGCTGGAAGTGTCCATCAAGAAAAAATGACAAGTCGCAACCATTTTAGAAGGTTTATTTGTCAAAGTTAAGGATGCGTACCCAGGAGGTCTATGCCTTTCTCTGAAGATAATTTTGAGGACTCCAAATTTAAAGGGAAAAGGGCGGGCTATTGAGAAGTACACAATTTTCATGTAAGAGGCGGGTAGGGAAAAATAGTTATTCATGCCTTTGTCTGGTACAGTGAATCTGCATCTTTTTACATAAGGTGACAGACAATTGGGGCAGAGGAAAAAGGCAGGGAATCTGCATTCTCCATAAGATAACATAGACAACATGGGAGGGGGAACAATCAGATATGCACTTGTGTCTGCTGGGCTGGGGTGACTGCACCTGTAAAGAGAAGCTGTCATTGCCATGGGGAAATCTTCACAGAAACACCTTCGGGTAAAGATCTTGCAGCTCACTAGGAATTTCCTTGTGGGCCAAATATGGGGGAGGCATGTAGCTTTTCATCTTGCCGCCATCTTATTTAGGAACCGTGCAAAACAGGGAGGCCGGTTTGCAAGACCCAATTCCCTGCTTGACTTTTCCCTTTGGCTAATGAGTTTGGAGTCCCAACATTTAATTTTCTTTCACTGAAGTGTAAATACTCTTTAAAATGTCTTTCCTTTTAAAGAAATAAACTGAAAATAACTTGGATGACACAAGTGGCCAAAACTCTTTGACTGACTCTTCCTAAGAAAGAAACTGCTGAGATTAATATCAGGTCACCTGGTTTTACAAAAGAGCTGCATTTGTCTTGTATTTTCCACAGAATTGTCGGAAATAGATAAAACATTGACAGAATCTAGCAGCCCATCAATCTAATAGCATCTTTCATTATATGTAAAAGAGAGTTGGCTTCATAAATGCTCTACAGTAGTTACTATAAACACAATCCCCTGAGGCTCTTGTTCCCAATGGATGTTTTGAGATGAAACTGCAGGTGCTAGGCTCAAGATGAGAGATGGTCTTTGCTGTATATACAAAGGTTCATGCCTGAAAATGTTGACGCCTATTTTTAGATCTTTATTTAAAATTTAACATTATCCCTTTATGGACTACACAGGATTATCTGACTGTCCTTGCCTTTGTTCAGGTGATATATTCAAATGTTCACTCAAATGATGATCTCTTGTTACCAGCCTTGCTTCCAACAATTTTTTTAAACTAATTGAAAATAAAATCTGACCATATTTTTATGTTCGAAGTACCCTTCCAAATATCAAAGAAGGAAAAAATCATATGTACATTAGTACAATGAAAATTGCTGAAAGCATACCTTTCAGATATGTACCTCGTTCAACATGTTTAAATACCTCACCATGTTTCCTAATAATAAATAATGAATAATTCCCATATCTTTCTTAGGACAGACTCGACGTCTTTCTTCTGTGTGAGAGACCAAAAGCAAATGCAAGTCTTTGAAATGTTTAAACAGAGCTTTAGAAACAGCTTTTAAGAGAAGAAAATTATTTTAGGTAATGGAGAGAAAAGGAAACAGTCATGTCAAATATTGCTAGGCAAAATGTGAGTGAATCGCAAATGTGCTATCAGTAGCATTCAGAGGAATATGCTTGATCTAAGCTGGTTTGGGAAGATTACTACTCCTAACCTTACCAGCACCAGATCCAGCACTACTGCAAGCACTACTGTAACCACCTGAGGGTTCTTTCTGCCCACTGCATAAAGACCACTGCATTGTGTAGAGAAGGAGTTTAACAGACATGAGGCCAGCCACGCCAAGTGGAAGATGGAGTTCCTAGTCAAATCATCTCGTCCAAAGCTGTTAGGTTAGAGGTTTTTCAAAGGCAGTTTGGGGGAAGGGGTGGGGATGGCTAGGTAACAGGTGCTTGCTGCTGATTGGTTGGGGCAGAGTTGAAATCACAGGGTATCCAAGCTGTTCTACTGTGGATTGAATCACTTCTGGATGGGGCTGCAGGAGCAGGCTTGGCAGTCCAGGTGGAGCCATCCGGGTCCAGGTGCAGCTGTGGGCGTCAGACATGCAAAAAACCTGGAAAGATACCTCAAAAGGCCAATCTACGATAGTGGTGTTGTTTGCAGGAGTAACTGGAAATAACAGCTGAAAATTGCTTATGTCTGCACCTTAGCAGGACTCTTCTCTGCCCAGCCTAATGGCCTCCATTAGCTTTATAAAAGCAGTTGAGTTTGGGGGCAAGGCCTACTATCATTTAAACTATAGCTTCAATGTCTTCCAAAGTTAGCTTGGCCCAATAGCTCAGGAATAATTAAGGAGAAGGCGAGATACGGGGTGGGTTAGCTTAGCTTACTGTTACAATATTTTCTCACTGATACAATTTTCACAAAGGTGGTTTGGTTATGTTATGCCCAGACTGTTTGTTCCCCAAAGAAGACCACCAGAGTCCAGAGTCAACGCCAAGCGGCAAGGATCTTTACTACAAGTTCGAACTTGGTCCCTCCTTTACACAGTATACAAGAGGGCCCTGAACAATGCGAGCGTTTGCTTTTTATAGCCCGAAAGTTGCAGGGGAACAAAGAAATTCTTTTGGCTCCCGCGCTTTCAGTAACCTTGAACAGCTGTCTCCTTATCGGAGACTTTCCAGGTGGTGTTTATACTGGGCTCAGGGAGGTTGAGAGATATATGGTGGTGGGATGGGAGGATGGGATGTGTCTGTGCTAGGCCCAGGGAGTTTTGAGCCCGGGGCTGAGGAATGTGCCCAGCTCCTTTCAGTTACACTACAACTACTTGTACTGAAGGGGAAATAACTTTTATTGAGTTTGTGGTGCTTATCAGTTCTCTTTTTAAGGGCTTCACCTGTAACAACCCATTTCATCTTTGTAAGGATCCTATGCCTTAGGTCTTATTACTGTTCCAATATTGTGAATGAGTTAAGTGGTGCTATATTGTATAGACCTGTGTTTGTGTATTGCTACTTGTTCTTGCTCTCACACATTTCATGTTCCTCTGCTCTTTTCAACTGCTTGTTCTGTAGACTTGGAGAGCCAGCATCCGACAAAAATTATAGTGTTACAGAGTTTGTTAATCAGCTCTCAGCACTGTATAAGAATAAACCCCTGAGTCGGCTTCTGTGATTGCATTTTGCCTGATATACTAACTAAATTTCACAAAATTTGGTTTATACCCTGAAAGGACTAATTTGCACTATTAAAAATCATGTGATAGAAGAATTTTTAGTGGTATGATGAAATTAAAGTGATATACATTGTAAATTTTAAAACTGCCGATTGCACATCCAAAATAAAATACAATCTTTATTTTGGGAACCAAACCATGCACTGTGTATCTGTTTATCTTTACGGGCAATTTTTTAATCTATAATTTTTTAAATTCACTCAGTATTTGAAGAGGAATATGTATTTTAACTATGTTTTCACATTCTTTGCAGGACACCGAAAACTCAGAGAGACCCTGACTGGAATGTTAAAAAGAGGCCCTCCTCACTGTGTTTGACTCATTGCTAGTGTTACTGGAAAGAGGTCCACATTCAGACCCCAAAAGAGGGTTCTTGGATCTCGTGCAAGAAAGAATTTGGGGTAAGTCCACAGAGTAAAGTAAGAGCAATTATTAAGAAAGTAAAGGAAAAAACGAATGGCTACTCCATAGGCAGAGCAGTGCCTTGAGCTGCTGGACTAAGGATACTTATGAAACAGCCAGGTGGGCGGGGGTGCCTGGAGAAACTCCAACCAGGTTGCCCACTGGTGGACTCTGAGGTGGAGCCTGGGGAAGTTCACAAGTTTGCAGCAGGGAGGAGCCTGGATCCTCCTCTTCCTGTGTGAAACCTGGGATTCAAGCTGCAGGTGGGAAGCCCTCTAGCAGGGACTCTGGCCTTGTGGAGGATCCCTGTTTTCCCTTTTTTTTCCTTTTTCATCCAATAAAACCCTGCTTCACTCACCCTTCAAACCGTGTGCAAGCCTAAATTTTGGTAGCCATGGGATGCACAAGGACCCCATCTTTAGCTGAACTAAGGAAAAGTCCTGCAACACTTAGAGTTATTTCTTGCTCGTATGCCAAGCAAGAAGTGGATTATTCATAAAATTTCCAGGAAAGGGGTGGGCAATTTCTGGGAACTGAGGGTTCCTGCCCTTTTTAGACCATACAGAGTAACTTCCTGATGTTGCCATGGCACCTGTAAACTGTCATGGCACTGGTGAGAGGTCTTTCAGCATGCTAATGCATTGTAATTTGCATACAATGAGCTGTGAGGATGACCAGAGGTTACTGTCATTGCCGTCTTGGTTTTGGTGGCTTTTGGCCAGCTTCCTTACCACATCCTGTTTTATAAGCAAGGTCTTTGACCTGTATCTTGTGCTGACCTCTTATCTCATCCTGCGACCTAGAATGCCTAGCCTCCTCCTAAGCAGCCAAGTAGGTCTCAGCGTTATTTTACCCAGCCCCAATGTAAGATGGAGTTGCTCTGCTTCAGATGCCTCTGACACTATGAATTCATCGTAATTTCTCCTGCAGATGCTCTCCAATACTGACAACTGTGCATGAATACTTCCTTTCATATTAGAAAAACAGATTACAAAGTCAATAGAATTTTCTGGGATTTTTTTGTTTGTTTTTGTCTTATCCAGATGAATTGCTTTATTTTCATTTCACTCATATTGATTTGGTTTCAGTTAAAATAAAAATATTATTTTCAAAGTTATTGGAGAGCAGTCATTTTAGAAACAAACAAAAAAAGATTTGTTCCACTTGCATGCATTTTTTTTTTTTAGCTAGAGGTTTTTAATCTCACTCTGGCTGGGCGTGGTGGCTCATGCCCGTAATCCCAGTACTTTAGGAGCCCAAGTCAGGAGGATTGCTTGAGGCCATGAGTTCAAGATCAGCCTGGGCAACCTAGTGAGACCCCATCTCTACAAAATAATTTAAAAATATAACCCAGAGTTGTGGTGCACACCTGTAGTCTCAGCTACTCAGGAGGCTCAGTGGGAGGATTGCTTGAGCCCAGGAGGTAAAGGCTGTGGTGATCCATGATCATACCACTGCACTCCTAACTGAGCAACAGAGCAAGACCCCATCTGTAATAATAATAATAATATAATTCTGTTATTGTTGTTTGCCTCTTATTACCCACTAGTTTTGTGATGTATTTTTGCCTTAATCTGCTTATTTATAAACATTTCACCTGTAGCACTAGAATAAATAGGCTCTGCCACATTAGTAAATTTCCAGATATCATTTTAAATAGGAATTTTAGTTTTAGAAGAGAAACAAAACCAAAATAATGCTAACCTGTTTTTTTTTTTTTAGAGCGGTGTATGTACACATTTTCAAGAATTAGTAAAAAGTCAAATACCACAAGTACACATCTAAATTTATCTTGAGAATCTCTACCACTATTTTTGTTTGAATTTAATTAAACCATAAAGAGCACTGTTTGCATGAATCTTTGTATGAAACTGCTCTACAATACCACTGAAGAGAAATTTTAAAGTACAACCCTGAAATTCAGGGAAAAAAATCATTTGGATTTAAAGCAAAACACCTTTATTTAAACTGAAGAAAAAAACACACACACACACAAAATGTCAGTGATACCTATGATTGAAGCCACTAATATTTTAGAAAGTCAAATTCCTTCATCTTTCAAACCTATTGGTTTCAAAGAGATCCGCATACAGAGAGTTATACAACTGCGGGCTTTGAGTTTGGCTGTGAGCTCTTGAAACTGTTCATAGGTTTCTAAAACTGTGGCGATCTTCCTGTCTTCTCTTTTTCTTTTATATCCTGTTTCTAATTTGTTTGATGGATCCTTTTGATCAAACCTTCAAAATATATCCAGAAGCAGATACTACTTCTGAACAAACACCACAGCTCCTCCTACTCGGAACCATCCTTTTTCTTCCCTGTGAATTTACGCAACCATCCTTGATCCTTACTCTTGGGCACACTTCCAAGACTCCTCCATCCATTCAGCAGAGGATAAGTCCTTTGCACAATGCTCTCCAATAGTCCCCCAACTCAGTCAGCATCAAGACTTGAAGATATCTGGCACCATCTCACATTGAGTCTTTATCTTAGATTTCCCTGGCTTCTCTGACTTCCAGCCAGAAGTTACCTTGCTTTGCAGGAAGTTCTTGGTTCACTCTACTTTGAGGTATCCTCTTATGGAACCCTAAATTCAGGTTCATGCAGCTACAGACAAGCACCGAGACGTTGGGCTTGGAGATCAAACAAGATTTATTCAATTTGGTCAAAGCAAGAAGTTGGGAGAGCAAGATGTCTCAAATCCATGTTAACAAAAAGAGGAAACAATGAGTTTTTAGGTAGCTAGGGAATAAGGGAGAGGCAGTTTCAGGGAAGTGAGGGGGAAAAGTCCGTGTTTCCTTATTCTCAGGTAACATCTTGAGCAACCAGACTCCTGGGTATCAGCAGCTGGTTGCAATGTCCTTCAAGGCGTTCATTCCTTCTGCAAACTTTCTTCACGACCCTCAAGTGACCTTCTCCTGCTTGACAAAGAAACAGTACATCGGCAGTTTATCATTATATTGCAGGAACAAGGGATGATGGGCAAAAAGTGAGTAGTTAACTTGTGCAAGCAAGCAAGAGCTGAAGCAGAATTTTCATGATTCTAGTCACTAAAAATGCTAGGTATAGGAATCCTAAGGGGCCTGGTTTCATTCCCACTGCGGTGGAGAAGGCTTTTTTCTCAGGTCTCTCTCTCTGTTGCTCACTGTCTTACCTCTGTTAAGTCTTTGTTCATGTGTTGGCGTCTCTGTGACACATTTCTTTTATACCTTTTGATCCTGGTTAAAATTGCATCACATAACCCCTACCGTCACCATCACCTCCACCCCCTGCCCCAGCCAACCTGGTCTACATTAACCATTTTATAACATTTGTCATCTTACAAAATACTACTTAGTTTATATGATATATTTGCCATTGTGTGTCTCTTCTACTAAAACATAAATCCATCCAAGGTAGGGATCTCTCTTTGTTTTGTTTAATGCCAACATATTCTCAGTACCCTTCCTGAGATATTCATTGCTCATAAAATAAATGCTGACTAAATCAACTAGTACATGCTCAAATGCACAAAAATATCTACAGCTTTTCTTAGTGAGATGGGAGAGTTCCCTGACTCCCTTGCAGGACTTGCAACAGGGTTGTGACTCGCTTACTCTGCCACTGCATATTCAAACCCTTTACAGGAGGGAGAGCATGAAGGTGAGCAGGTGCAGGAGCCAGGGTGAGTGCATCTTGGCTCTGGCTCCATGGTAGTGTCTAGGGGTGTTACAATGCTCCTTTAGTCCTGCTGCCCAGGGATGGCGTAAGTGTTAAACAGCTCAGTGAAGAGTTAGTGTGACAACCCTTTTGGGTTCCCACACCCAGTAGGTCCTGAATTCTTGTCTCATGTCCAGTAAGAATGAGATTACTTGGACTGGAAGGATGGTGAATGTGGGGATTTTATTTGGTGATGGAAGTGACTCTCAATGGGATGGGGAGCTCGAGAGGAGATGGAGTGGGAAGATGATCTTTCCCCTGGAGTTCGGCTGTACGATGGCCAATTTCCTTTCTGACTGCTCCCAGCCAAACTCCTCTTGATGTTCAGATGCTTCCTCTATTCTCTCCTTCTCTGCTGTGCCACTCTGTTGCTCTTCCACTCTGCTGCTCTTCTGCCTATGGAGCCTGGGGCTTGGGGTTTATATGGGTAGAGGATGGGGGCATGGTAGGCTGGAGAGGTCTTGGAAGAGGCAACATTTGGGCATGGAAATAAGAATGTCTATTTCCATTTAGGGCCACAGGTTTCCAAACTTGAGTGTGGGGCCTTTGTGGGGGAACTTTCCTCCTGCCTCCTGTCTGTATCATTAGGAGAAATTTAACTCAACTTCACATAGTAACTATGTGGGATTACTGCAAATATTTTTTTTTTCTCCCACCACCTCATTACTAAAATAGCTACTGTCTTTCTGTTATCGAAATGCCAGGTCTAGGTTCTCCTGCTTGCCACACAGAAAGGCAATCATTGAGACAACGAGTATTGCCATGGAAGAAGGCTTAAATCAGGTGCTGCAGTCGAGGAGATGGAAGATCAGTCTGAAATCTATCTCCCTGACTGACTCAACTTAGGGGTCATATATAATAGCAGGGAAGAAATGTAACTGTGTGTGAGAAAACAGGAACTAGGTAGGGATAAGGAAGAGGAGTATTCAATGGGAGGCAGGTGATTGGTTAAGAAATTGGAAATTAGGGAGTGATAAGGAAGCAATCATAAAGAATGAGGGGTCTGGCATCTCATTGTCTGGATGTGGTAACCTGGTGAGGTTTTGTTCTTTGATAATTTTTGAGTGCCCTGAGGGTCATTTCCTGAAGAAGGAACTCAGATAAAACAAATGTAAGGTTCAAGTTGCTTTAAGACCAGAAGTGCCCATTTCTATATGTATCAAAAAAACAAAAAAAAACCCCACACAAAAACCAAACAAACAAGAAAATAATTGTCTGTGGGACTATTGGGTTGGTATCAATTGATTAAAACATTTTGCAGGATTTTGTAAATTTGTGAAAGTATTTTGGATAGTTGTGCATTAAAGCCCTTCGAGGTGTTCCAGTTGATGAGGGAGAGAAAAAGGTATTTCATGGAGACAAAAGATTGGTACAAAGGCAGTAAGTAGCCGGGAGCTGGAGAAAAACATAAAAGCAGACATCAAAAGGCACTGTACGCAAGTGCCCATTTGGAAGTAGATTAAAAAAAACAAAAAAGAATCATTATAAGTTAAGTTATTATGGAAGAAAAAAAATTCATGTGTCAGGAAAGATGCAATTCATTTATCATTCATTCCTTATTCCTTCCTAAATTCATTTCTTAAATTTTTCTGAGCACGTACTGCATGGGTCTGTGGAGTATTCTAGGTGTAGGGAGTAAAGTAGACATTCAAGCTGTTTTTGTCTGCTCAAACTTCCTTGACATGAGACAAACAGCACATCAAGAGCTCAGTGACACTGCTGTGTCTTTGCCTGAAGGGTTTGCATTCTTCAACTTGATAACTGGGTACAAGATCCCTGCTGTCTGCAGAGCACCCAGGCAGCCAACAAAAGTGAAAGGGGCTGGGTGCGGTGGCTCACGTCTGTAATCCCAGCACTTTGGGAGGGCAAGGTGGGTGGATCATCTGAGGTCAGGAGTTTGAGACCAGCCTGGCCAACAGAGTGAAGTCCCATTTCTACTAAAAATACAAAACTTAGCTGGGAGTGGTGGCATGTGCCTGTAATCTCAGCTACTCAGGAGGCTGAAAATGAGCAGAAAATCCTAACAGATATTTCTCAAAAGACTACATACAAATGGCCAACAGTGTACAAAAGCATGCTCAACATCACTAGTTATCAGAGAAATGCAAATCAAAGCCATAATGCAATATTATCTCACCCCAGTTAAAATGGCATTTATCAAAATGACAGGCAATAATGAATGCTGGTGAGGATAAAGAGAAAGGGGAACCCTTGTACACTGTTGGTGGGAATGTAAATTAGTATAGTCTCTAGGGAAAAAATGTGGAAGTTCCTCAGAAAAACTTAAAATAAGCCAGGCATGGTGGTGTGTACCTGTAGTCCCAGCTACTTGGGAGGCTGAAGCAAAAGGATTGCTTGAGCCCAGGAATTCAAGGCTGCGGTGAGCTATGATCACACCATTGCACTCCAGTCTGGACAACAGAGCAACACCTTGTCTCTTAAGAAAAAAAAAAAAAAAAACAACTTCCATATGATCCAGCAATTCTACTACTAACTATATATCCAAAATAAAGGAAATCATTATATCAAAGAGATATCTGCACTCCCATGTTTATTGCAGCACTATTCACAATAGTGAAAATATGGAATCAACCTAAGTGCCTATCAACAGACGAATGGATACAGAAAATGTGGCACATAAACACATGATGGAACATTCAGCCATAAAAATGAATAAAGTCCCCATCATTTGCAGCAACATGGACAGAACTGAAGATCATTATGTTAAATGAAATAAGCCAGGCACAGAAAGACAAACATCGCATTATCACTTATATGTGGGAGTTTTAAAAATGGATCTCATGAAGACAGAGCACATTGGTGGTTACCAGAGGCAGGGAGGGGACTGGGGGAGGGGAGCGTGGAGAGAAGAAAAAGAATATAAATATAATTACCACTGAACTGTGCACATAAAAATAGTAAAGATGGTCAATCATATATGCATATTTTACCTCAATATAAAAGAAAATTTAATAAAAGGAGAAAGTATAAATAACACAGTGTTCAGCCCTCATAATGCTAAAATCAGTCTAATGGACAAAGATTTGGAGGCAGGTAAAGACTTACTTGGCATTGTTATTTTTTCCCCTTGGTTATCTGACAGAGTGCTCTAGTTCAGGTAGGGATAAGGATCTGAATGCTGTGTATTTTGGGCATTTTTTGTCTTCAGTGTTAGAGGAGTAACTAATCAGCAGCCAGGAAGGATATAGTGTGGTGGAAAGTGACCCTACAAACAGGAGGTGGAATGTGCATGTAAGGAAAATTTGGAAATTACTTCTAACATCTCTTTTGCAAGTTGTTTCTCACTAGTTGGTTTTCTACTTTAGCTATTTGCTTAGATCACTGAGTAGGTGGCTGTCCATTCGTAAACAGCATAGTATTTTAAGATAATTCCAGCCTGGGCAACTTGGCAAAACCCTGTCTCTACTAAAAATGCAGACAATTAGACGGATGTGGTGGCACATGCCTGTAATCCCAGCTACTCAGGAAGCTGAGGTAGGAGGATTGCTTGAGCCTAAGAAGTCGAGGCTGCAGTGGGCTATGATTGGACGGCTGTACCCCAGCCTGGATGGCAGAGCAAGATCCTGTCTCGAAAGAAAAAAAAAAAAGATAATTACACTGCAGACTGACTGCCTTACAAGAATGTCATGTTGTGCTTTTCTCATATGGACCTTAAGTGCTAATTTCCATCCAGTTTCTAGCATTTGTGTTCACTAAACAAAAATCATCTTTGTTATTGAGATAACAAAGAGAATTCTGCACTTATAGTCTAGGTGAAAAAACGTTAAAGAAATGGCAGAAAGCTCTAAATATTGACAGGAATAAGTATGAGATGTGTAAGATTGGCATAAGCATACTGAGAAAAAAGAATAAGGAACTGGGAACAAAATTGTAAATGGAGAATATTTAAATAACAAAATAAAAGAAATATTTATTTAGGAAATAACCCAATTACACTAGATAAAGGTGATACTTAAAACAAAGATAACACTTGAAAATACTATTGTTGTTAGTTGATTTTAGAGATCTACTATTATTAGAATAAATAATAAATAATACATTTTATATTTATTCTCTATTTTATGCTTTAATATGCCTGTATGTCATTATTAATACTGGAATTAAAAATGTTCAACATAATGTTATCAAAAGACTTTGTAATAAAAAATATTCAGCTCTACCCTTAATTTCTTTAAAAAAAAATGCAGATTAATGGCTCATTCTTGATCCAATTCAGAGTTCCATCAATCAAAAATCAAGTATATTTTGGTGCCAAAAAATGCAATTTAACTGTGTATTAGATACTAGGAATTATTATTTACTCACAAGAATACAACTAGAATTGCATAGTTGAGATTTAGACTTAGAATTAGACTTTGTCTGGAAAGGATATTGAAATTCTTAGGTGCATGAAAACACGTAGCCTTGGCTGGGTGCAGTGGCTCATACCTGTAATCTCAGCACTTTGGGAAACCGCAGTGGGCGGATCGCTTCAGGTCAAGAGTTTGAGACCAGCCTGGCCAACATGGCAAAACCTCATCTCTACTAAACTCTACTAAAAATACAAAAATTAGGCAGGCGTGGTGGCTCACACCTGTAGTCCTAGCTACTTGGGAGGCTGAGGCACAAGAATTGCTTGAACCTGGGAGGCAGAGGTTGCAGTGAGCCGAGATTGCACCAGTGCACTCCAGCCTGGGTGACAGAGGAGGACTCTGTCTCAAAAACAAACAAACAAACAAAAAACACCACATAGCCTTTCATTTGCTATCTTGTATCAGGACATATTCTGATATCCTATATATCAACCGTATATCAAAACATTTCATATACAGTTGAAGCAAATATAGTATCACAAAATATTAAGAATTGTTCAGTCTAGGACAGAGGATTTAGTGTTATTATAGTGCTTGCTCTTTATTTCTGTACATTTGAATGTTCTCAAAATAAAATGACTGGAAAAGCAATATTGCAATTACTGGAAAGAAAGTAATCCGTGTGCACTTAATACAGTGTGAACACTTTTATTTATTACTATTTTATTTTATTTGAAACGTGTCTTCTTTAAAATTTGGAGTAATGGTGAAAGGCCTTTCAACAAATTAACAGATTTGGTTGTCTTCCTACACTACTGTCATTTACATAGCCTCATGGCAGGGAAGAAGACAGGGTTAGTAGTTTAACATTGGCTGCATGAAAGCTAAGCCTATGATGTGAGCTTCAGGGACTGCATTTCTCAGGAGAAGCAAAAACCACAAACTTGTACAGCAGTCAATGCCACTATTTAATGTCTAAAGTGTACATGAAGGCTGACTTAGCAGAAGGCTTCATTCATTGGGATGCCAAGCCATGACTCCCCCACAGAAAGAAGCCTATTGCATAGTATAGATTCATCACTTTGTCCAAAGTCTTGTGTTAAATAAATTCCAAGAACGTCACCAGGTAGACCCCAAATAAATGTGTGTGTGTGTCTTTATTTTTTTAAAGTTAACACTCTTTGGAGTTGCACATGCGTATGAGTTGCTCACAGAATAAATGATCAATAATAGATCATACTGTGGCTTAAGGGATACAGAAGGAAACATCTTTTCTATTTGACATGGTGTCATAGCATTAAACAAGGCTGACCTTCAAGGAAGCCTAAAGATTAGAAAGAGGCCTCTGATTTTTGATTTGGCTACAAATTATTTTCAGTTTGGTGATAAGTTTTTATGAAAAAAATCTAAAAGGTTCAAAGAATTCAATAATGAACTTAATAAAGTACAAGTAATTGTGATATATAGAATCTCATTTTGCAGATATCAATGAGTAAAACCGATTTTATTCTATTTATTCTAAGCACAATAATAATTTACAAGACTCTTAATTGCATCGTGGTATGGAAGGTATGGACTATAAGTAGGGGAACAAAAGAATTTTAGTATTGAGAAACTGTGATGCTACCATAAAACGTTATTCAGCAAAGTTTACTCTGAAGTTCAGAATTCTCTTAAGGGAGGTGCTGTTGTTAGTGCTGAGAAACTGCAGGTGTCTGACATAAAACGGGTCTGATTTCCACAAACCCAGTTCATTCTGAAACACTGTCAGGATGTGTTACTTTTGGAAATGTTGAACAAGTTGGGATCACTTTTGAAGTAGACACAGAAAATGCAGGCATCCATTTCTCTGAACTTTTAAACATTTCTAGACATACTAGTCTGTCATGGCTGGGCGTGGTGGCTCACGCTTGTAATCTCAGCACTTTGGGAGGCCGAGGCGGGAGGATCACGAGGTCAGGAGACCGAAATCATCCTGGCTACCATGGTGAAACCCCGTCTCTACTAAAAATACAAAAAACTTAGCCAGGCATGGTGGCGGGCGCCTGTAGTCCCAGCTACTCGGGAGGCTGAGGCAGGAGAATGGTGTGAACCCGGGAGGCAGAGCTTGCAGTGAGCCGAGATCGCACCACTGCACTCCAGCCTGGGCGACAGAGCGAGACTCCGTCTCAAAAAAAAAAAAAAAAATTACTGAGGCTCCTAGAGAGAGCAGGTACCAGCCATGTAAAGAAAGTTTGTGTTCATGTATGCGTGTGTGTGTGTGTGTGTGTACGTGTGTAGGAGGGTGCTATGATCTGAATCTAGGTGTGCCCCCCAAATTCCTATGTTGACATCCCAATCTCCAAGGTGACAGCATTAGGAGGTGGGGTCTTTGGGAGGTGATTAGGTCATGAAAGGGCAGTGCTTGTGAATGAGATGAGTGCTTTTATAAAGGGGACCTCAGAGAGCTCCCTTGTCCCTTCCACTATGTGTGGACGCAGCAAGAAGGCGCCATCTATGTACCAAGAAGCGGGTCTTCACCAGGCACAAAATCCACTGTGCCTTAAGCTTGTACTTCCCACCTCCAGAACTGTGAGAGATACATGTCCATTGTCTACAAACCACCCAGTCTAAGATATTTTGTTATAACAACTCAAATGTACTAAGACAGAGGTGATGATCAGCACGGTGGTTGCTTCTGGAGGCTGTTCCACACACAGGGTTGAAACATGTGTGAACACCATGAGAAGGCAGAGGACTTGGTCAGCTGGAGGAGCTGGCATAATGTGGTTCAGTGCATGAACAAAAGACTGAATCAATTTCAGGTGA
Source organism: Papio anubis (assembly GCF_008728515.1). Classification (NCBI taxonomy): domain Eukaryota; kingdom Metazoa; phylum Chordata; class Mammalia; order Primates; family Cercopithecidae; genus Papio; species Papio anubis. The sequence continues at coordinate 139,459,156 of NC_044996.1, forward strand.
GAGAGGTACAAGTGAGCTCTCATTGCACTGGTCCTTGGAGGCCATACATACTTTGAAGCTTGTTCTAACAATAATAGAAAAATATTTGAATGGTTTTAAAGAGGAAAAGATCCTTAGATGTTGTGTGGGTAACAGATTGTGGTGGGCTAAGGGTAGAGGCAGCAAGGATGTGTAAGAAGGTTCTGAGGTTGTCCAGGCAGATGGTGGCAGTCATGGTAGAAGTGGAAGTTCAGTAAAGTTTGCTTTCAACATAGACACAATAGAATTTATTAAGGTATTTATTGTGATGTGGGACATACTAAATCTAAATATGAATATTGATGACTTTTTAGATATAATGACTTTTTAGATGTTCAGACATGTGGCAGAAGGGAAGAGGGATAAGTGAGATTTAAAAGCTAATAGCAGTCATATAACAAGAAATGGAGTTGGTCTTATTATGGTATCCACGTCAACATCTTGGACAACTTAAGCACTGATGTGACATCACAGATGTCTATTGAAGATGATGCTTTCCTGGGGCATTGATACCAGGAAAGTGAACTCATCAGAGGCAATGTTAGAAGTCTGACCATCACAGGGAATGGTGTAAGGATTTGGTGTAAGAAGGTGAGAGAACTCAGAAAGCAGCAACCACCTGTTTAGTGTGGATGTTAGCAGTTCACTACGGCCACACGCTACCAGGAATTCTTGTTTATTTTATTTACTGTTTGGGTCCAGAAACTCCTGAACCTTGAGGGGTGGTGCATGTGACGTCAGTACTCATCACTTCACTAGGTGGGATTTTATGTGGAAGAGTGCATTGTAGGTTGTAAACCTCCATACATCAAGAGACAGTCAATTTGTCATCATTCACAACACTGATGTTGTAGAAATTCACCACGGACAAGGAATTAGCCAATGCTGAATCGTTTTTCCTGGGGAAATACAGTGTTGGGTTTCTGTGAGACTACAGTCACAACATTTTCATCAGTGGAGCAACATATAATCTGTTTTATGTGTATTTCTGTTTAAAGACACCTTATTTAATCTATAATATATTGCTGATCCATTCATATTGGACTTACTGCCAGCAGCACTATAACTCATGCCTGAGCAAAGCTTACCTAACACACGTATTATCTCTGCAAGGCACATCACAACCTTTGAAACCAGAACTTCCTCCATAGAAGTGATGTTTACAGTCTTTTTGAATAGACACAGAAATTGACCCTCCTGATCTTAAGGTTTAAAACTTATAATTCTCTTAACTGAGTTTCTCTCCCAGGAAACTCACCATCAGGCTTCTCAGATAGTATCACGGAGCTGAAGCTCACCAGATCACTGCATTCAGACAAAGAGAAGCCAGAACCCTAACTGCCTAACTGACCATCTGCTTCCTGTTGACAAACTCCTTTTCCTTACCTCTCCCTAATTCCTGTTTTCCACTTATAGCTGTATTCTTTGCCTCTTTTATGAACCCCCAATTTTAGCTAGCTGAGGAGATGGATTTGAGACTTATCTCCTATCTCCCTGGCTGATGTCACCCGAATGAAGCCTTCTTCCCTGGCAATACTCATTGTCTCAGGGACTGGCTTTCTGTGCAATGAGATACTGACCTTCACTGAACCCCTGAAGTTTCAGGAGCACCTTCTTGTGCTTAGGGACACACGAAAACACTGAAGTCTCCACTTCAGTGCCATTTTAAAAAGTAACATCACCAACGAAAAGCACGAACATGCAAAAAAATGAATGTGGCACTGAGTAGACTTTAAGAAGTACACTTGCTTACAGTACAAAAGCTGAAAGAAGACAACACATTGCCTTGTTTAACCTCAGATAGGAAACTTTGTATCAGGAGACTCAAATTTCTGACTGCTCTGTTCATGTCCATGACTGACTGCAAAAGCACCACCAGCATTGATGGGGGGGGGGGGGAAATGTTATCTGGCAGGTAAATTTGCAACTTCAGAATTCATAAATGATGAGGATGGACCATACATCACTCTCTAACAAAATAAGGAGATGCAGAAATATGAATTTATAGAAATGCCCAGTGTTAAAAATGAAAAACTCCCACTAGCTCCCAATAGATCTCTCTTTTGTGTACCCCTCAAAGTGTTAAGCATTAGAGATAAAATATGACCCTGCTGGAAAATGTAGGCATTGACAACATCCACAAAAATAACATAAAGTATTGCAATCAGATAACCACATGGGCACAATACTGGTGGTTGGTTGATATATTTGAATGGAAGAAAATTTCAAAAGAGAGAAGCTAGATGATTTGACATTTAAAATTCAGTATCAGGGAACTCAAGAAAAAGAGGCATGAGGGTGTTGGATGATAGATTCCAGAAGACAGGTCATAGAGTGGGAATTTATAAAATAGCTCCCTTGTCTACTTTTTCCTGGGGATCCTGAGGGCAATCTGTCAGTTACTAAAACCTCTGCCTCATTTTTTCTTCCAATCTATGGATTAAATATCCACTCCCAGGCCAGTTTAGAAAATGACACTTAAGCCTCCTCAAATCCAGCTATCATTCCTTACAGGCTCAACCCTAAGGCTGGACCCACTCTCTCTCTCCACTTGGTGCCCATTTGCAAAGCTGTGTCTCAGAGTGGCTCCCATTTGCAGAGAAAGAAGCAAAGAGGAAACACATGGCTATGGTTCCTTTGTATTCAGTTCTGTATCCCCCTCTTTCCCATCCGAGGTTGGACATTCAGCATTGTCTGTGATCTTTATTGGTTTTCTCTAATATTCTCCTTTCCAAATCTGTAAGCAGCACATCCCTCAAACCTACAACTACAGCACAGTAAAATCTTAATATTCCTGTTGATTCCAGCATGAACCTTAGTAGTCAAGGATTTTTTTTTTCCTCCTTAAGCACTGACTATGCGCAGCAGTCAGTCTGCTCAGAGTTTTATTGACATCAGTGATCCTGTTAGCAGCTGCAAATCTGTACGGGTCTTCAGCAACCTCAGTTCTTGTCTCTTCAGAAGAAAGAATTTGACCAAGGGGCATGAGGCAGAGGGAGAGACTAAGTCAAGTTTTAGAGCAAGAGTGAAAGTTTATTAAAAGTTTAGAGCAGGAACAACAGGAAGTAAAGTACACTTGGAAGAGGGCCAAGTGGAAGACTTGAGAGATTCAAGTGCACGGCTTGACCTTTGACTTGGGATTTTATACACGGACATACTTCTGGGGTCTCACATTCCTTCTGCCCTGATTCTTCCATTGGGGTGGGCTGTCCACATGCACAGTCGGCTGCCAGCACTTGGCAGAGGCTGCATGCAGTGTGTTTACTGCAGTTGTATGCATGCTCACTTGAGGCATTTTTCCCTCACCAGTTGAGTGTTCCTAAAGGAAGGTCAAACACCAGTTCAACTCTGCCATTCTGCCTCTTAATGTGCATGCTTGAGTCCACTCATCAAACCCCTGAGAACTTACTGGGAAGTTGCTGATCAATAGTTTCAGGGTTTAGAAAAAATCTATTGGTAGACTGTCTTTCCCTAGTGCCAGCTGTGACCAATCATTATTTTAGGCAGACAACTTAACAACGGCCCGCTATCACCTGATGGTCGCCTGACGTTCCTTGATCGGGGCAGGAGCTCTCCTGCTCTGCTCATGTCTGCCCGACTACCTGCTCTAACATTCCAGTTATTAGCTTTGAATGCAGAAAAAGTTGGGGAGAGACAGACACCTCCAGCAGTCTTCTCCCAGCATGAGATGTCTGTGGATGAGTCATGGAACAAAATAGATCAGGATTCTCTGCTTCTTCAAAAACAAATCCTCAAGTGACCCCATAATTTTGCTTTAAAGTAATTTTTGTGAACATTGAGACAGTCCATGACTTAATTCAAGAATGGAAATTAGTTGTAGCATCTTGTGGGCTGTGTGCCCGGTGACACACTACATTAGACACACTATTATATCAGTTTAGCCTTGTAAACTAAAAATATAACCTTAAGCCCCCCAAATAACTGAATGGGCCCCCCTTTTGCCCACGAGTCCCAAGAGAAACCTGAAAGGCTGAATTCCCAGCCATCACCGGGCTGAGGTGGAGGTGTTAAACTCCTTTTTGGAGTTTAGGCAAAACTGACCAACATTAACCTTAAACTAGAAACCATAAGACTGACAAAACAGATGCTTTGTGGAATAAGATACCAAATGCCAAGATATAGCATCATATGACAGACAGCAGGCCCCAAAGGGAGAAAATCAAAATATTTTATCACCAAAAATAATTTACTTGACATATTTTGAAATGCCCTAGCAAAGCCATCTCTTGTGGTGGTGGTGGTGGTGGTGGTGGTGGGGTGTGTGTGTGTGTGTGTGTGTGTATTTGCATCTATAGACAATCTCCATGAATGCAACCAAGCCTTCCTTTCTAGGTCTTTCCTGGATCTAGGAGAGATTAAATGAGTGAGTCTGACACCTTTCAAGTCTGAAAAGAGACATTCACCATCTATTCTCTCTGAGGGCTGCTGCCTATGGGGTTTCATCTACATAACAAGAATCTTGGTTTCCACAATTCCTCTTATCTTAACTCAAGCATTTATTTCTACTAACTTCAGGTACTTAGACCAGACTTAAATTTTTCAAGCAATCACTAATCAGAAAATCTGTAAATCCACCTATGACTTGTAAACTCTTGTCAGAGGCATGTGAACCAGAGCAACCCCATCTTATATAGAAGTTGGGTAAAATGAGGTTAAAATCTACTGGGCTGCATTCCCAGATGGTTAAGGCATTCTAAGTCTAAGAATGAGACAGGAGGTCAGCACAAGATACAGCTCATAAAGACCTTGCAGATAAAACAGATTGCAGTAAAGAAGCCAGCCAAATCTCACCAAAAACAAGATGGCCACGAGAGTGACCTCTGGTCATCCTCACTGCTACACTCCCACCAGTGCTATGACAGTAAGTGAGCCACACTCCTGTCACAAGTCCTGCAAAGGGGTCAAGGGAACTCTCCCATCTCAATAGCATCCTAAAACAATAGCCCAGGAAGTTAGAATCACACGATGTTTGATTTCTTTAGAAAAACTAAAGATAATATCTTAGCATATATCCCTGACATGTTTTTTTCAGATATCTGGACTGTCACCAAACAGATCTCCTGGCATGTAGACCTCAGGTAAGGGGAACTGAAGACTGAACTCTGACTGCCTGTTCTTTGTTCTATGTGTTTTTTTGAGGGGCCTGGAGGAGGTCATGCTCATGAGCCACAGCTAACATTCTTTCCTGCTGACCCCAAATTTTTATTTATTTATTTATTTATTTATTTTTGTGACAGGGTGTCCCTCTGTCACTTAGGCTGGAGTGCAGTGGCATGATCTCCACTCACTGCAACCTCTGCCTCCTGGGTTCATGTGATTCTCTTGACTCAGCCTCCTAAGTAGCTGGGACTACAGGCACCCACCACCACACCCAGCTTATTTTTGTATTTTTGGGGAGAGATGAGGTTTCACTGTGTTGGCCAGGCTGGTCTCTAACTCCTGGCTTCAAGTGATCTGCCCACGTTGGCCTCCCAAATTGCTAGGAGTACAGGAGTGAACTACTGCGCCTGGCCTGACCCCAAATTTTTGAACAAAACCTTCTCTCCTTAACCAATTCCAAATCAGAAAATATTCTCATCTACTTATGTCCTGTATGCCCCCACTTCAAAATATTCTTCCATGTTAGGCCAAGACCAGTGTGTAACTTTTTGGTATTGATTTACTATTTTGCCTGTAGTTTCTGCTTTCCTGAAGTTTAGCTCTACCTTTGAAAATCATTACCTGCAAGCCATTGCAGAGGCTGGGTCTTAAGTGTGAGCTGCCTGATTCTTCTTGCTTGGTATCCTGCAAATAAACACCCTCCTTTCTCCTGCTGCAAAGCCTCTGCATGGATATCGGGTCTTATTGTGCTGGGTGAGTCCACCCCAGTCGGGTTGCATAACAATGAGCAGGGAAGAAATTTGCATCAGAACCAGGTACACCTTTTTACAAGGTACAGAACATCTTTGGGAGAAATAAATAAATAAAATCATCATCCCAACTATTAAGACCTTTAACAATAGTGTTTTAGTACCAGTTTCAGCTCAGATGTGGAACTTTAGGTTACATTCCCAACATTCTTTCAAAGCTGTCCTCTTTCTCCAACTCCAGAAAATAAGTATCATGAAACTGCAAGACTATGGTATTTTTTAGGGTGATAACCTTGTACTTGCTCTAATCACAGGGGGAAAAAAAAAAGATGTTGACCTGTTGAATCTTGTTAATTGTTGAACAAAACACTCGCAAAATTGTTAGCTGTACTCTCAGTGATTAGATTTCTGGTGGCCTCAGAATGTACTACTGTGCACTAAGAATGACCTCCAATGGCCTTCACTCTTGGAGTGTGGGTGGAACGTGTGAATACAATGAGTGATTACTCTCATGATTTGGTTATTTTATGGTGCAAAATGGCAAATAGCTGAGTGATCCCAATTTAAGCAACAGGGGCCCATAAAAGCTGACCATTTTCTTGCTGGGTTGCAGAAGGTGAGGTCAGAAGGATATGAAGCATACAAAGTGTTTGCTTGCTTATTTAGGGATTTGAGGATACAAGGAACCAATGATTTCGAGTAAGAATTCTTGGGCAGCTAGGTATATGTGTTGCAGACGTGTAGTAGCTTGAATGCATAGCAATGTGCAGAAAAGATGATGGCAAATTTATTGGAATTAAGGCTGCATCTTTCTTCTCTGAAGATTAATCACCAGGTTATATATGGTGTGTCATTTGTTCTGAAGTAGTAAAGGTATTTTCCCATGTTCTGGATTAACTGTTTCATAAGGCAATTTATTATTCTCTGTTTTACGTGTTTTTTTTTTTTTTTTCTTGTGCTTGCAGAGTGGCTAACAGTGGCATAAATCTCTCTTTTGATGAAGCCTTTCAAATCTAAGGAAATGGAAATAGAATAAGGTCCTCAACTTTCTTTTCTGGAAAAGTCAGTGCCTAGATCATAACGTTCACTTCTGTGGATGGAGCTGCATCTCCGTAAATGGAAGTTGTCTCAAAGAGGCATGCTGTTCCACATCTGTCAAAACTGGGTCAGTAATACTCAATTTCCTATGCCCAAAGCCTATGTCCTCTATAATCTATTTTTTTATGTATATAATCTTTGTAACTTGTGGATGGATTAAGAGGACAAAGAGATGGGCATTTTGTGTGTTGGTATTAATACATATTTATTCATTGGGAAGCAAAATATGAGAGCCCCCATAAAAGCATTGAAATTGATTAAAGCTGAACGTGATGTAATGTAGATTGTCTGAATAATCTCTGCATAGCATGCAGATTTGTTTTTCAACACATTTTTTAAGCTGTGCTTTGTGTATGTGTACACACCATCTGACAGCACAAATAATAAAGATAGGAAATGCCTTCTATGCATCAAGACTCAGTTAATCTTTTACTATTAGGATTAGGTGGCACACAAATTAGGCCTTTCATTCTAACTTTTAAATTTCAAAAGTTCTCAAGCTCATAATTGCACATATCTCAAATACTGGGATACTTAACTTACGGTCTTCATGAAGTGTCCTCTGTCCCCCACAAACATGTAAACTCTCTACTTTCTACCTTCAGCTCTGTGTTTGAATTGGCCATTGCTGACTCTTCCCCTTCTTTTTCTGGTTCATGGCATTTCAAGCAATGCAGAAAGACTAGACATGGCCATTGCAACAGTCATTGGTTGCTGTGTAACAAGCAATCCCCAAATATGGTGGCTCAAAGCAGTGAATATAAACTCACATGTCTTCTTTAGGTTGGGACTTGGTGAGCAGCTCAGCTCATTGATTCTGGTGCAGTCCAGTTGTCAGCTGGGGATGCAGTCATTTGAGACTGAACTTGAGCTGGATGATCTTCTTCCAAGAGGACACCTATGGTGATGCCTGGGAGGCTAAAATTCTTCTCCAGCTGGCTTTTTCCATAGGGCTGTCCACAGCATCGGTTTCTTAAAAGGGAATGATCAAACAGAGAGAGAGAGAGAGCGTGAGAATAAATGTTACATTTTATTTATTAAAATAAATGAATGTCACATTTTAATTTAGTAGTTTATGTATGTTATATTGTGGCTTTATATATATATATAAATGCATATCAATTTTGTAATTATGTACATACATATCATATACATATACAGAAATTATGTACCTATGAATCATATATCTAAATATGATTAAAATGGCAAATTATACTATATATATGTACATATGCATGTACATATATACATGTAGGTGTGTGTGTGTAATACAATTTGCCATTTTAACCTTTTCAGATGTACAGTTCAGTGGCATTCATTACATTTAAAATGTTGTACAAGCATCACCACTGTTATAGATTGAATTGTTTCCTCCCAAAATTCACATGCTGAACGCCTAAATTCCTACGTGACTGCTTTTGGAGTTAGGGTCTTTAATGAGGTAATTAAGTTAGAATTAGGTCACTAAAGTAGATCTCAATCCAATAGGACTGGTGTCCTTATAAGAAAAGAAGATTAGGATACAGGCAGTCACAGAGGGACAACTGTGTGAGGACACAGGGAGAAGATGGGGTCTACAAGCCAGGGAGAGAGGCCTCAGGAAGCACGAGCCTTGTTGACACCTTGATCTTGGGCTTCCAGCCTCCAGGACTATGAGAATATAAATTTCAGTTATTTAAGCTGCCCAGTGTGTGGTAGTTTGTCACGACAATCTTAGCAAACTAGTACAACCAACTGCCTATTTCCCTATTTCCAAGTCTTTTTCATCACTCTGGAACCATTATTCAATAACTCCCTCTTCCCCATTTCCCTAAGCCTCTGAGGATGTATTAATACAATCACCAATATGGGTCCTAGATTACTGCACACACAAAACTTATGGCCAGGACATTTTGATATCTATAAACTGTCTTTGATGTTTCCTTTTTGCTGTTCCCCATGGATTTCCATTCTATAGTTCCAACCTTGGTCATTCATCAAAAAACCATTCGCAATCTCCTATCCAGTCCATCCCTTGATTTGGAGAAAATGTAGGTTCTGTTATCTCATGGAGTATTGCTCATTCTGCTAATAAAGACATACCTGAGACTGGGTAATTTATAAAGGAAAGAGGTTTAATTGACTCACAGTTTAGCATGGCTGGAGAAGCCTCAGGAAACTTACAATCATAGCAGAAGGGGAAGCAAACACATCCTTCTTCACATGGCAGCAGGAGAGAGAGAAGTGCAGGGAACTCGCCCTTTATAAAACCATCAGATCTCATGAGACTTATTCACTATCACAAGAACAGAATGGGAAAAACCCTCCCCCATGATTATGGGAGCTACAATTTGAGATGAAATTTGCGTGGGGACACAGCCAAATCATATCACATGTGGACTATGAAACTCATTCCTTTAGCAGGAATTTATCTGAGCACATATTGGACACCAAGGACTAATGGAGTGCTTGTGTTCTACTGTTGTGTATGCCTTAGTGTCTTGGTTACATCTAATTTTCAGCAGACCTGTGTAACTCATGCCAAAAATCCAATAGAAGAAAAAGATAAAATAAAGCAACAACAACTGATGTGTAAACATTATAATTTCATGAGACCAAATTGCATGCAATAACACAAGACTTTTATAATTTTGTGGGATTTTTTCCACCTTTCAAATGCTTTCAAATTTCACATCCAAACTTAAAACATCCACAGTAACCTCTAATCTACTTTCAGTCTCAATAAATTTGCCTTTTCTAGATACTTCCCTTTTTGGACAGGTTCTCATTCAGTCACCCAGGCTGGAGTGCAGTGGTGAGATCATGGTTCACTGCAGCCTCAAATTCCTGGGCTCAAGTGATCCTTCTGCTTCAGCGTCTCAAATAGCTGGGACTACAGGTGCATGCCACCCTGTCCAACTAATTTTTAACTTACTTTTTGTAGATTTGGAGTCCTGCTAAATTTCCCAGACTTGTCTTGAACTCCTGGGCTCAAACAATCCTTTTGTCTCTGCTTCTCAAAGTGTTGGGGTTACAGGTGTGAGCCACCTCACCCAGTCTATGTATTTCTTACTGGTGGCAGCAAACAGTTCGTCCTTTCGTGTCCTCCTTATTTTACTTAGTCGAACAGTGCATTTTAGGATGTAATCTGAAAACTGCCATACTATTACATCTTCCATTTGTCATTGGTCACACAGGCTGACTCAAATACAATATGGAAGGAGGATCCCACAAAGCAATAAATTCTAGGAGGTGAGAGATTATCAGGACTCATTTTGGAGGGTGTCTGTCATCATCATTTAGCTATTTCAACATGACTTTGACATTTGGTTTACCTGCCTGCCTACCTATGTACCTCCCTACCAACCAATTTCCCATCTCATTCTACAGAGTTATGAGACCTTCATATAATCTTCTGGCTTCTGAATTATTGCTAGTACCTTCTAGATACCTACTGTCCCAGGAGAGCAGGTCTATGCACACCTACCCACAAAGGCCGAGGGAGCTGAGAGGCTGAAGGAAGAAGCTGATAAATTCAGTTTCTAAGAATGAAACATTTAATAGGGACTTATTAACAGAAGCCATGTCTTGGCCATCTGTGAGAAGATGGATCTCCCGACTGTTAATCACAAACCCAGGGCTTATGATATACCTGCTTCAGAAGTGATGTGTAAGACAACTGAAGTTGACCACTCAGGGGAAGGCAAGAATACTATATGATCATAGCCTATAATTTGCATAAGGGCAGGATTTATGGTAAGTATGTGATCAAGGTTCTTTTTATGGGCAGGATTTACAGTAAGTACATGCTAATAGTAGATAAAGTAGAAATCTTAGAGGCACTCCCAGAACTGGGGTTACTCAGAAGTCAACATGGCGGATTAGCATCCAAGATGGAGTGATTTTAACCTCTGTAGCTACACACATATCTGGGTGTCACTACCCTTGTGTGTGTAACTTTACCTGCCAAAACCTTTCTTTCCTTTATGTGCATTCAGACCTGCTTGGATTTGTCAGAGAATCTTTCTGTAGGAAGTGTTATGAACCCAATTGTGTCTTTACCCCTGAGATAAGAGTTAAACGGGGCTGAAGTGGTTTGCTTAAAGTTGTAAACTTTAGGTAACAGAGACATAAATTACAGCTGTGTCCTGTGCCCTCCATCCCATTGTTCTGCTACAATACATAATCCTTCTCCACTGGCTGATTTGAAAAATTACTTTTAAATAAGTAATGAGGTTGTGTTGCTCATTGACCTGTGGATGTTTTAATTTTGGATGTAAAATCCAAAAGAAGCATTTGAAAGATGGGAGAAAGAAAAGCAAAATTCTAATAGGTCTTGTGTTATTGTATGCAATTTGGTCCTGTTGAATTATAATGTTACATATCAGTTGTTGTTACCTTGTTTTATTTTATTCCATTGGATTTTGGGTATGAGTATACACAGATCTGCTGAAAATTAGATGTGACTGCAGCATCAAGGCAGACGCAACAAAGTAGACAATGTGTAGAATAAGGTGAAATACTATCTCATGACTGAAACATATTTTCTCAGGAGAATTAAACTTTCTAATTAGTATATGCTAGTAATTGCTAAGTTAATCTATCCCCTGAACCCTACACCCATAGGGCTAACTGCTTTCTTGATACAGCTCACAAATGCCATCTCAAACTTGAAACAGTCAAAACATGACTTCTATAAATCTGCCATTTCTTCATCTCAGAATACATCATCATTGCCCAAATGAGTGGACAGAGAAACATGGTTTGTCAGTGACTTCTTTTTTTCCTCTGGTGCAGCATCCTAATTCTCTGCAGTCTTTGGTATATAGCCTGTGTTCATTTAAGTGTCTGTTGAAGGTGTGAGTCTGATGGTTGAGTGAGATGGCAGAAGCCATAAGTGCTGAAATTCCAGGGATATGCAGATAGAAGATGACAAATGTTTCTTGATGAGCAGCCAAGGTTGTAACCACAGGATGGAAATCCACAGGGAAGGGAAGGAAAGGAAAGGAAAGGGAAGGGGGCGGGTGGTTTGGAGGGGGAGAAAGGAGGGAAGGGGAGGGGAGGGCCATAAAGAACAGTTCATGGAAGTCAAAAAGTCCTCACTACAAGTCTTTTTTGCACAAAGGGATCTGCAATCCATTTTGGCTATTTTATATCATATATTTTGTGCTTTTACAATCAACGTTCTAGTGTTTTTGTTGTTGCTTGTTTGTTTTTAATGATAAATGGGGCCAGGTGTGGTGGCTAGTGGCTATAATTCCATGTACTAGGGAGGCTAAGGTTGAAGGATCACCTGAGGCCAGGACTTCAAGACCAGCCTGGGCAACAGAGAGAAACCCCATGTCTACAAAATTTTTAAAAAGTTAGCTGGGCTTGGTGATGTATACCTGTAGTCCCAGCTACTCAGGCGTTTGAGGTGGGGGTAATCACTTGAGCCCAGGAGTTCCAGACTGCAGTGAGCTATGATCGTGCCACTACATTCCAGCCTAGGTAACAGAAGGAGACTCTGTCTCTCTCTCAGACAAAAAAAAAAAAGGCATATCGGCATCGGCAAGTCGTCTTTCCAATAATTGAATAACTTAAAAATAGAAGCACAACAAATAATTCTCATGTCAAAAGTCAAAACTTAAAAAAAAATTTAGAAGCTCTTGAGAAAAATTTGAAAAATCAAAATTCTAAAACTGAGGCATATATGACTCAATAAGAACTCTGTTTCCATTTGTTTTTTGAATGTCGTATCTCAGGATATGTAAGTTCCTGTAATAGTATTTGATCTTATATACAAGTCTATCAAGTAAAGAGCTCAGAGAGAATCATTGAGATTAATAATGCTATTGTTCCCAGTTTTCCATAGTGGATAATTAGATTGCAACAGTCAATTAAGTAGCTCTTGGAGTGTCACAGATGAACATTATGGGGAACTGCAATCCGGGAAGTATCGCCAGAACTTGAACTCAATCTTTCTGTCTTGAGTCACTCCAGAGTGGAGGGTATAAAACATTGACTTATTCCAAATCATATTTGCTCACAAGGAAAGTAGATAAAGGTGAAGTCATTTGTGAGCTTCTATTGTGAGCACATTGAAAACTGTCTTTAATAACCTATTTTAAATGCTGTCGAGTATGAGGCAGTAAAACTTGTTCTCTTAAAAATTCTGTGTCAGTGTCAAAACTATTTTCTTTTTTAATGATGTTTTTTATTCTTGTGATCCTAATTTCTCAAAAGAAGGTGTTTTCATCATTAAGATTTTTCAATCCTGTTCATGGCACATAAAAGCATCAACAATTCACCAAAATAAATAAATAAATAAACAAACCAGCCCAAAAGAGCAGTGCTTTGCCAAGCATTAAAATATCCATTTTAGGACAGATGTGATAATGCCTTATGTAACATGATCAGAGTAACTCCCTTTAGTCCTAAATCCACAGCCCTCTAAAAATAAATTATAAAGTAAGCTGTCATATTGAGGCCAAAGCCTTTGTTTTCTTTAGGATTTAATGGTCTTGAGAGTTCTCCGCTACCTGCCTCCTGGGAAAAGACTATTCACAAACCACATGAGGATTTGACAGAACGCTGTCAAAAACATGTGTCAGACATTTGTTTTCTTGTGCTTATTTTCCCTTTTTAATGATAATTATACTAAATTTGCATTATTAAATATATTGTATATAAATTATATTATAATAATGTAATTAAATTTGCCTGGAATGACTTGTAATATGACTGAATTCTTTTTGTTAAGTTCCTAGTTGTTATTTTAACTACAATAAATGTGGATTTCATAGCACTCCAGGCTACATTTACTGGGCTGGTGAGGTGCATTGTAGGTATGTAGTTAGCAACAATGTGTTGTACATTTCAATGTAGATAGAGGAGAGGACTTGAAATGTTACCAACACATCAAAATGATAAATACTCAAGGTGAGGGTTACCCCAAATACGCTGACTTGATCATTGCACATTCTATGCATGTAACAAATACTCACATGTGTCCCAGAGATATGTAAAACATTATGGATCAACAAAAAATAATGCAATAGCGGTGCCATGCATTCGTAGATGGCTATATTTATAGATGATATGTTTGTAGATTAGCTGACTACATTTACTGATTTTACCACAAACCTTTGATGTAGGTAGAGCTAGTAATGTAACATCTATCCCATAGACCAAGAGCTTTGGGCTACAAGTAGTGATGTGACTTGACTCCAAGGGGAGTCAGGAAAATTTGAACTCAAGTCTTCAGGTTTCTAGTTAATAACAGGTTTTCACTCAGCCAGGCTGACTTCTTCCTCTATTTTTAAAAATAAACTTTTAAAGTTGGAATAATTTTAGATGTACAAAAAGTTGCAATGATAGTTCGGGAGCTTTCTTATAAGAACTTCACTCAGCTCCTCAAAATATTATCTTGTGTAATTACGGTACATAGTCAATACTGAAAAGCTAACATTGGTAAGATGCCATTAATGAGACTACAGGCATTATATGAAGTCATGTTACCTTATGAAATGCATAAATATGTGCCAGTCATTTATTATATGTCAAGGTAGTACTTTATGTATATTATATAAATAGATCCTCACAATGCCAATTGGATTTGATGAAATTGAGGCCAATGGAGCTAAATAAATTGTCTCAAGGTTGGGCAGTTTGCACTTGACTGAACCAGTCCAAGATTGAGAATTAGCACCATGTAACTAAAGTATGTACATACCTAACTTCTCCACCATGTTGTCACTTTCAATTATGAGCAAAATACCTTTGCTGCTGAGTCAGGTCCTTTACTTTTTTGATATAAGACAATTCTATATTGCATTTAAATCCAAAAAGACTTATGAAGCAGTCTCACCTACCAAAACCCTCTGGATTGCATAGGTTGGATTTTAACAGCAAGAAACTTGTATACAATGTTTATTTGTTTATTTAAAGCAGGAATACTTTCTAGATAAATTCGAAGAGACAATCAGTAATGACTAAAAGTAATGGAACAATTTTACATCGCCTCTTTCAAATCTAAACACTTGAGTATGGAATAAACACCAGCTGAATAACTTCTAACAGAGCACTCAATATGTAAGGTAGATTTTGATGACTGAGTCTGGCAGTCTATTATAATGAGAGAATTTTATAAATCCTAAACATGCCACAAAAAATAGCATTCACAGATTACATATGGATAGGGAAACGTGTCTATTTTATGAAACTCTTTTCAAAAGTCGATGTTTCCCTTGAATAATAATTCCACGTTTGGAGGACAATACTGTTGACATTTATCTATAAATGTTACTTTTCTTATAATCAACGTGAGTAGATGTTTATCAAAATACAGGAATGAGGCTTTCTAAATGGCCCAGATGATAAGTTCATACAAATCTATGGTAGAGGGTAAAAGTACAGACCACCTCCAAAAGCTGAGAATTATTGAACCAACAGATATGTTTGATTAAATCTCATTTACCAACTATTTGTTTAAACTTAAAACTTCATCATTTTCAGACTATCTATTTGATCTTTGTCTTCATGTATATTCAATACCTAATCTCTTTTTAATATATTAGAGAATTTGTTCCTGCAATGTTTTTCCCATGGCATTGCCGTGTTGGTAAAGATATTCCGGTGAAAAATATCAGATTCTCTCGAGATGAATAAAAGGACATGGAAAGCAAATGTATGTTAAGGATGTTACCTTTAATTTTGTCTCTCTTTATACAACCTGTGATGAAATATCTGTTGGTGAAGGAGAGCATCAGGAAAAATAGCTAATGGACGCTAGGCTTAATACTTAGGTGATGGATTGATAGGTGCAGCAAACCACCATGGCACACGCTTACCTATGTAACAAACCCACACATCCTGCACATGTACCCTGGAACTTTAAAATAAAATCAAATAAATAAAATAAATATATGTGCTTGTGATTGCTTTATTCATTGGAAAAGTTTAAATTCATAGGAAGAGCCCCCAAGCTTAAACTTGTTTGCCATATATACATCTCCTATTAGTCTTGTGCCTCTAGAGAACCTTGACTAATACAACTAATAACTCATTGACTTTCCACATGTTACCTAAGCCCACCACTGAAACTAAGGCTACATTTCACTCTTCCTATACATGATGTTGAGTCACAACCTATGCTTTTTTTGGTCTGTTCTCTATTTTCATACTTATTATGCCTTTTTCTTACATAATAATATCTAGAAGAATGTTAAACAGTATCTAAAATAGACCAATTACCTGGCTTATGTGAATTGAACAATGGTTTTTATATAGTCCCTAGAAATGCTTGAAAACCACCGCTATAAATTAGTCTTAGACATTCTTTCACTCCCAAGTAAAATCTGATTGATTTTTTCCTTTTTGCACATTTTTGTGTGTTGCCAGTCTCTAGAAGAGATGAGTGATTGCTTTGCAACTCCTAGAGGGAGCCTAATGGCAAAATCCAGGGAGGAATGAGAACCTTTGCTAATAACATCACTCTCTACCCTGGCAATCTGGACCAGTTGATCTTTGCAGGGAAAAAAAAAAAAAAAAAAAAATTTCTTCCCCAAATGCAGCCAGTTATTGATTCCCTGTTGTCAAAATGCACCTAAAATATCTCATGAGGTATCAGTCTGCCACTGCAGAGAAATGACATGTTTTGTCAATTACCTATTTCTTGTGTGTGTGGTTTATATATATATGTGTGTGTGTGTGTGTGTGTGTGTGTGTATGTGTGTGTGTGTGTGTATATATATATATATTTTAATTTACTTTGCCTGTGACAAGTGCCCCTTAAGATACTATGTATTTGGGTTCTTTCTTTTGGCCATTTCTCTTTTCCATAGAAGTTAATTTTCTGGTTCAGTTTGTGATGCCAGATTCTGAGTTGGTCTCTGTGGGAAGTTTTCAGTCACATAGAGAATGCCACAAAGTAGGGAACAGGGAAGAGAGGATTCTATGCAGTTTCATAAGGGAGTAACCAGACCACAGGAGCAGAGAAAGCCATCTACAGAAATGGGACACTGCAGAAACTGTATATTTTGACAACCAACATTCTTTAGACTTTGTAAAAAATGATTTCATCATAAACAAGCCAAGATAACTCTGGTTGCAAAAGACTAAAACAAATGTATTCCTATCTATAGTTATGCAAGATTCTTATTGTACATTTAAATGTTGCCATTATCATTAAGAAAAATCAGTCTAGTTATCCAAGCATTTTATTTAAAAGTAATACAGCATATATTTCCCTCTTTACCCAGCTCCCTCATTATTAATTTAAAGAATTTGATGCACATTAGCAGATGGTTTAGAAGATCTGGCTACTTCGCTTATTGAACATAAATGTTCAGAGAGCTTTGTTTTAGAAATTATACAATAGGCAGCATTGCAAAATCCAACTCAAATTCCAAGGACCATTTAGGAACATGAATCTCACTTTAAACAATAGTTTCATTTTAAAGTGGGACATATGTGCCAGGTGCAGTGGCTCATGCCTGTAATCCCAACACTTTAGGAATGTGAGGCGGGAAGATAGCTTGAGCCCAGAAGTTCCAGACCAGGCTGGGTAACATAGGGAGACCCTGTCTCTACAAAACATAAGAAAACAATAACTGAGTGTGGTGATGCACCTGTAGTCCCAGCTACTTGGGAGGCTGAGGAGGGTGGATCACCTGAGCCCAGGAGTTGAAGGCTGCAGTGAGCTGTGATTGTGCAACTGCACTCCAGCCTGGGTGATAGAGCAAGACTCTGACTCAATAAAACAAAATAAAGTGGGACATATGAACATGAAATAATGCAAATGAGAAGAACATAAAATTATTATGAGTTTAAATTAAATGACATTAGCAGGAAGGTTAAAGGTATCTCCTTCATGTTTTTCTTAGTAACTACATTTCCTTCTTTCACTGATATAATACAAAATGCCTAATCTTCCCCATCATCCTTCTTCTCTTCCTGTCCTCTCAAACTTGTCTCACATTTGAAGATGGACTTCTTGTTGTTGTTGTTAGAACTTATAACGAGGAACAGACACTTAATCACTTAATCAATAAAAATCATTTTATTATTTTATTTAAAATAATAAAAACAAAAAATAAAAATCAAACATTTTGTTAAGTTTTCACCTGAGCTAACATTGGAATTGTTAATCTTTCTTTGGTGTCTGTATCTAAGTGTAAGGGATCCGTTAATGACTCAGTGTAATTTATTGGGTGAAGACCAGAGAGGCAGACTGAAATCAAACAGTAGGAGATGGTTAGGGCCATTGTCCTATGTTGTGAGGTTTGAACGTGGGGGTAAATGTCACTACTACTTAGTAGTGACATTTCTGAAGTAACTGATCAAAGGACATATGTTAAAATGTAATTCTACGTCATTGTCTAGCATCAAAACAAACAAATTTTATTAGAACAAACAACCAAAAAAAAAAAAAAAAAAAAAAAAACAAGGGAGAGATGGTTTGATTAGGTTTATAAATAAAACCATCATATATGCATTCCTTATTAAGGAAGATCTGGTTAAGGCTAATGATTACAGTTGAGTCCTACAATAAATTGTCTAGAGCCCCCAAGGGATCATAGATGAATTCAATGGAGAGTCAAAACCGTTCTTCATAAAATTCAGCACTGCTCTCAGTACTAGCTTTTTGGTGACAAATGGTGGTACCTGGACAAGGGCAAACTTGAGTGTCCTTTAGGGAATTTTTAAGAAACCTAGTCACTAACCCTTCTGTTACCAATACAGGATCTGAACAAAATGAGAAAGTTGACATGGGCTAAGACAGATGGGGGCCAAAGTCACCCTTATGGAAGATGAAAGCCAGGTTGTGGCAGTCTATCTGTGAGCAAATGGGCTTTCTAATCCTGAGTCCCATTAGCAGATGGACATATACACCTAATGACATGCAGAGGGCAATATTGAGTGAAGATAGACCTCCCCACATGAGATGCCTATGCAAATGAAATAGGTCACTTAATGAAGGAGGACGGGAGAATGCATGGTTCCTGCTTATCTTTAGAGAAAGAGGGAGAAAAAGTGAGAGAAAGAGGAGGAGATGGAAAAGGAAGAAGAAAAAGGAAGGAAGAAAGGAAAGCAGGAAGGAAGGCAGGGAGGGAGGGAGAAAGACAGGGAGAGAGGGAGGAAGGGAGAGAAGAAGAAAGTAAGGAAGAAAGAGAGGGAGGGAGGAAGGAAGGAGAGGAAGAAAGAAAGTGAGAAGAATTGAGAAGAAGGAAGGAGAGGAAGAAAGAAAGGGAGGAGGGAAGTGAGAGTAAAGAAGGAAGGGGAGGAAGAAAAGAAGTAAGAGAGGAATTGAGGTTAAGAAAGGAAGGAAAGGAAGAAAGAAAGGGGGAGAGGAAGTGAGAGGAAGGAAGGAGAAGAAGAACGGAAGGAGAGGAAGAAATGAAGGTAAAGAAAAAGTGAGAGGAAGGAAGGGAGAAAGGAAAGGATAAAGGAAGGGAGAAAGAAAGGAAAAAAAATAGGAAGAGGAAATAGGGGATGAGGGAAAGGAGGATGAAGAGGAGTGGAGAGGAGAGGAGTGGAGTGGAATGAAGAGGAGATTAGTACTGGGTTATATCCATAACATAAAGTCATTCCTCCTCACCTGGAAAACAGTGAAGACTAGAGCAAGAGATGCATCATCGGAATTGCTACACTACTGGTGTCCTTCCATGTGGAGGTAGGATTAAGTATAGGGAACAGGCATTTTCCCAAAAATACATGCATAAAGAAAATATAAATACATATTTGGCATTAAGACTATAGTATATATTCTGATTTTTTGTACTAGTATGTATCTTTCCTTTCTAATTTTTGTCCTTTTTATGCAGAATTCTACAGAGAGAGAGGACCTTGGCTTGAATTTCAGATATGCCATATTTTGTTTTATTTTATTTTATTTTGTTTTATTTTATTTTATTTTATTTTATTGGTGAGAAAGGGGCAGTGGTCAGGGATTGGCTACCTCTAACATTGAGTATTTGCTAAATGCCAGAGACTTAGCTAAGTACTTTAGACATATTACTTAATTTAATCCTCATTACCACCATATGATGTTACGTTGTGATGTTGTATTATATTGTTATGTGTGCTATGTTACATTATGTCATCTTGCATTGATACATTATGCTTCATTATGTTGTGTTGTTGTTAAGTTATATTGATGTGCTATGTTGTGTGGTGTTACTATGTTGTGTTGTGTTATGTTTTCCTGCCATGCTATCTTATCTTTATGGACTGAATTGTGTCTCCCTAAAATTCATATATTGGAAGCCATAATCCCCAATGTGATTGTATTTGGAGATAGAGCCTTTAGAAAGGTAATTAAGATTAACTGACGTCATTAAGGTGGGACCATAATTCAATGGGACGGGTGTCCTTATAAGAAAAGAGACACCAGAGATTCCCGTGTACAGAGAACAGACCATGTGAGGACCCAGCAAGAAGGTCATCCTCTGCAAGCTAAGGAGAAGAAACTAATGCTACTGGCACCTTGATCTTGGACTGTCTGCCTTCAGAACTGGAAGAAAATACATATGTGTTGTTTAAGTCACACAGCCTGTGATATTTTGTAATGGCAGCCCTAGAAGACTAATGCAGTTGTGTTGTGATGTGATGTGATATTCTGCTATGTTTTATGTTTACTATATTACAAAATGAGGAAGCTGAGCTTCCAAGAAATTAAGTGGTTCACCTGTAGCTACACAGTTAATAAGAGTTAGTGCTAGAATTTAACTCTAAATAGTCTCAAGACAGGTTGAGTTCTCTAAACACTCTCTTCTATCAGGTTTGCTACCCTGAGCAAAATGCCTCACCTCCTAGAGTCATAATTGACTTATCAGCAAATGAGGACTGTGGTGTACATCACACCTATGAGAACTATGGCAAAAATTCATAATTAACTTTGATGATGAGAATAGTAGTAATAATAATTATCATTTTATCATCTATGAATTAGAACAATATTTAGCCTATAAAGAGCTGTTCTCACACCAATGGAAGCCACCGAGTTGTGCTCCTTTGGGAAACCATCTGGTGAGGATTTACTGCTTTAGAAGTTGAATTGCAGCTCTTCAGCTCCTTGGAGTTTGGGTGAATCATGTTTTTAAAAATTTGTATCATTTTTGCTTTTGAAGTAGAACATGGGGGTTTTTGTCTGTAATTCCCAACTTTTGTCTTCTCCTAGTTCTGAAATGAATACTATGGTGAGTGATATGGTTTGCCTGTGTCCCCACCCAAAATCTCATCTTTAATTCTAATCCCCATAATCCCCAGATATCAAGAGCAGAACCAGTTGGAGGTAAATGAATCATGAGGGGCAGTTTCCTCCACGCTGTTCTTGTGACAGTGAGTGAGTCTCATGAGATCTGATGGCTTTATAAGTGTCTGGCATTTCCCCTGCTTGCACTCACTCCATCCTGCTGCTCTGTGCAAAAGGTGCCTGTTTCTCCTTTGCCTTTCTCCATGATTGTAAGTTTCCTGAGGCCCTCCTAGCCATGCAGAACTGTGAGTCAATTAAACCTCTTTCTTTTACAAAGTATCCAGTCTTGGTATTTCTTCATAGCAGTGTGAAAATGAACTAGTTTTTTACATTCCATAACTATATAAACCAAGACAGAAGCCCAAGCATACTTGTTCAGACTGAATTTTAAAAATCAAGCAGTCAATCTAGACTGTGAAACTCTCATCTCTCTCTCTTGTTTTCCACCTAAATCCAACCTCTAGAAACTGAGAATGTCTAAGTCACTGACCACAAATAATAAGAACTGATAAAGGAGCATGAACCAAAATAACTCGAATGTCATGTCAAATGGAAGTGAGAGAGGTTGCTGAATGTTACTTGATGTGTAAATGAAAAGACAAGATGCTCTGGGAAAACATGTGAAAAAGAAAGGGATATAGCTTTCATACAGAAATGTGATACAAGTATAGTGATTTCCATTTAGAAAGCAATTTTCAGTAAGAAAAATTTCTTTAGCTTTATGGAGGCATAATTGACAATATTTGTATATATTTAAGGTGTACAAGGGGGTATTCTGACACGTGTATATATTCTGAAATGATTATCACAATTAAGCTAATCAACACACCCATAATCTCACATAGTTATCTTTTTCTAGTGTGTTCCTGGAAAGGATACTTAAGCTCCACTCTCTTTGCAAATTTCAACTATAGAATACAATATTATTAACTTTAGTTACCATGCTGTACATTAGTCCTCCAAACTGTATTTGTTCTATAACCAAAAGTTTGTCCTCTTTGACTAACATCTCTACATTTCTCCCTCTCCTCAGCCTCTGGTAACCACCATTCTACACTCTGCTTGTATGAATCTGACTGTTTTATATTTTTTTCTTTTCCTTTCTCTCTCTCTTTTTTTTTTTGAGACAGGGTCTTGCTCTGTTGCCCAGGCTGGAGTGCACTAGTGCAATCACAGCTCACTACAACCTCTGCCTCCGGCTCTCAAGTGATCCCCCCACCTCAGCCTCCCAAATAGCTTGGGGACTACAGGTGTGTGCCACCATGCCAGGCTAATTTTTGTATTTGTAGTAGAGATGAGGTTTCGCTATGTCACCCAGGCTGGTCTCAAACTCCTGGACTCAAGCGATCCACCCACCTCAGCCTCCCAAAGTTGGGATTACAGGCATAAGACACCGTGCCCTGCTGAATTTAACTGTTTTAGATTCTGTGTTTAAGTGAGATCATGCAGTATTTGCCTGTCTGTACCTGGCTTATTTCACTTCACTTAATGTCCTCCAGGTTCATCCATGTTGTGGCAAATGGCAGAATTTCCTTCTTTTTATGGCTGGATCATATTCCATTGAATAGGTACCCTACATTTCCCTTACCCATTCATCTATCCATGGACATTTGGGTTGTTTCCATATCTTGGCTACTGTGAGTAGCACTGTAATGAGCATGGAGATGCAGATATCTCCTCCAGATAGTGCTTTTATTTCCTTTGGAAATACACCCAGAATTGCTATTTCTGGATTATATAGTAATTCTATTTTTAAGTTTTTGAGGAACTTACATACCTTTTTTATAATGGCTATACTAAGCTCCATTCCAACCAACTCTACCACCACCAACACCAATACCACCTCCACCACCACCAACAACAAACACAATTTTTAAATTACATGAGATAAATGTAAATTGTAAACAGAGACCCTTTTAAGAAGGTAAAAGCTCCCTACCACTCCAGCTATTTCTAATTCAAATTATTAATGACTTTTATTGCTGTTGACACATTTTATATGGACAACTTTTGTCATTAGTGAATACAAACATGCTCAGGAGGTTGTGACTATCTTTTTCTTGATCTTTTTGACTATTCACAGTTGGCTGATGCTTCTCCTTTTAAAGAGGCCACAACATGGCTAAAGAGTGAGATGGTGGACATTTTGCAGAGGTTCTAATCCCCAGGTAGAGTCTTACTCTGACTTCAATCATCTATTCAGATGCAATTTAGCTCCATCCTTCTTTTACTTTTGCACAAACCACATGGACATTGAGATTTCATTGCAGGCAATGAAAGTTATTCTGGCACATCTTATGTCACAAATCTAATAACAACTGCTTTTCTAATGTCACTTCCTGAAAAGGGAGAGACAAGAAGTGTATGTAGGCCACCTACTTTACAAATAAGCCAGAGAAGGCCCCTGGATTAGTCATAAAAAGCAAAGTCCACAAGAAATCCACCTGAAAGCTGGATTCAGAAAAAAAAGGAAATAAAAAAATACTAGAATCTACAACTATGGGCTAATGGTGTGTTTTAGATAGAGCTGGTTAATTTGAGAAACGTTGGGAGAAACCTGGAAATACAGTCATGAGTTGCTCTTGCTAGGAAAGAACAATGTAAAGACATCTTTCTCTTCTAGGGAAGTCAAATTGGGTCAGTCACAATGATCAATCAAGATTACTTCTTGACCAGGTGTGGTGGCTTATGCCTGCAATCCCGGAATTTTGGGAGGCCAAGGCAGGAGGATCACCTAGGGTTAGGAGTTTGAGACCAGCCTGGGCAACAAGGTAAGGCTCCATCTCTACAAAAAAATTTAAAATAAAATAATAAGCACACTTCTCCCTTGCCTTCATGAGAAGAATAACAATGTTTTTATTGGTTACAACTAGAAAACCTACTCCATTCCACAGCATGAAGATCTCTAAGTGGGATCATATGAGTTGGGGCATTCAGTGATGGACATTAGGCCAATTCCATAAGCATTATGAGGCTGCCATTGCATACTGACAGGTGTGTGGCAAACGCCACTTAACTGCATTCCAGAGCTCCATAGACATAAATATTTGTGTTAAACATTACATCTCACTGAGCTGGTATGTCTTCTCAAATAGTTTGGACTTGATTTTGCAGGTAATGCAACACGACAAGGTAACGACTTGCCAAAAACTATAAAATCAGATCAAAACTTGAAAGATAATGTCCTCTAAATCTGTTAAAAAAAATTTTTAAAGTACATGCATCTCTTTAGATACTCATGGTACGGTGTATTAATGCTCTTGCGTTGTATTTAAAATAAAGCTAAATCTTATTTCTAAATTGCTTAGATTTACGAATATATGTATATATGCATACACACACCTAAAGAGAAGAAGGAAAGAAAGAAAGAAAGAAAGAAAGAAAGAAAGAAAGAAAGAAAGAAAGAAAGAAAGAAAAAAAGAAGAAAGAAAGAAAGAAGAGTTTCTAAACTGTACACAAACACACACATATGTGTATTATACATGTATAGAGAGAGAGAGAAAGGAACAGTGAAAGAAAGGAAGGGAGGGGGGGAAGAAAGATGGAGGAAGGAAGGAAAGAGGGGAGGGAAAAAAGGAAGCTAGGAGAGAGGGAAGGAAGGAAAGGAGGGAAGGGGGAAAGGAAGAAAGGAAGGAAGGAAAAGAGAAATAAAGAAAAATTTCTAAAGTGCACACATACACATATATAATATATACATACATATACAAAGATAAGTGGATTGATATGTAGATAGGCTAGATTGGACACCTAAATTATATATAACTAATGTTGACTGTATTAGGTGTTCCAGTTGTACCCCCAAAGAGCATTCATTATTTCTAGCACAAAGAGGGTGTAGTAAAAGAAATATATATATGTTTGGTACAAAAGCAATTGCAGGTTTGTCATTCAAAGTAATGGCAAAAACCACAATTGCTTTTGCACCAACCTAATACATACACATACACATGCACACATATAGCACACATATGTATATAATGTACATATGTATGTAATATGTAAATCTATATTGTAATAAATGTATACAACATTAGGGATATACACATGTATGAGAAATGTATAACACAGTATAATCTATAAAAGTAGAATTGGGAGATGTGGTTTTCTCCATTTTTAGAAGAGTTTGAAATATATTAAATGTGATATAAGTTGTTATTAAAACTGTAAAGAATATAACAAAAATATTGCTTATGGACACTAAAACCAGTATTTATTCAATAGAATCTTACTGACAAAAAAAAAAGAAAAACAAAACAAAAACTATATTTCAAGTACTTTTAAAGTTCTACATAGAAAATTTTAATTCAAGTGTTTTGAAATAAATATTGTATGTCTCAGAGATGTCAGAACAGGAAACTGGCTGTATAGAGTGAATTACAAATGTTCCAATAAAAAGAATCACAGTTAACCCTGCTGCCATCAGAAAACTACACACTGAAATGGGAACCATCCTGGATTATTTAATAAAAAATAAGAATAATTCCCGGCTGCTCTAATGTTCAACTTTCTTGTCCCACAGCACCTCCGATCACTTTTACTCCATCTCAATTTATTCCAGGTAAAATGACACTAAAGCTGTCAATGAGAAAGCAAGGAAATGGCTTAGGGTTGTCTTGGCAATGCGGGGTCTTTTTTGGTTCCATATGAACTTTAAAGCAGTTTTTTCCAAATCTGTGAAGAAAGTCAATGGTAGCTTAATGGGGATGGCATTGAATCTATAAATTACCTTGGGCAGTATGGCCATTTTCACAATATTGATTCTTCCTATCCATGAGCATGGTATGTTCTTCCATTTGTTTGTGTCCTCTTTTATTTCACTGAGCAGTGGTTTGTAGTTCTCCTTGAAGAGGTCCTTCACATCCCTTGTAAGTTGGATTACTAGGTATTTTATTCTCTTTGAAGCTATTGTGAATGGGAGTTCATTCATGATTTGGCTCTCTGTTTGTCTGTTACTGGTGTATAAGAATGCTTGTGATTTTTGCACATTGATTTTGTATCCTGAGACTTTGCTGAAGTTTCTTATCAGCTTAAGGAGATTTTGGGCTGAGACAATGGGGTTTTCTAAATATACACTCATGTCATCTACAGACAGGGACAATTTGATTTAGACCTACCCATGTGAAGAGAAACAAATATCTAAACAGTTTTTTCATGGACACATCACAATCTGGAAATTTTAGATTTGTTGGTATTGCCGTCTTGGCTTTGCAAGACATTTAAGAGTCAGCACAAGGGGCTGAAATACACATAGCTTAGCAATTGCATTAAAGTGTGTTTGTTAGCCATGTCTGCATGAAATGAGAAGGCAGACAGGTAAGCATCAAGACAAATGGACATAAGAAATGAGAAAGTATACATTGCATACCTTCAAATGCTAAGTCGTCTAGGAAGGGCTTATTTTCTAGAAGTTGCTAACAAACCAAATGTAGTTTGTAGAAACATGCTACCACTCAGTTTCTGGGGAAATAAAAAAGCTAAATGTATTGCTTGCTAAGTCAGAAGGAGCTCTGATTATAGGTTGTGATGTCTGTGAAGCAAGCCAGTCACTGCTATTATCTTATATTTGGGTACTGTAAAGTTTAGGTCAGTCCCGGTAAACTTTCAAAACAGATTTTTTTTTTTTTTTTTTTTTTTTTTTTTAAGAGCATCTTGCTATATTGCCCACACTGGCCTGCAACTCACCAGCTCAAGTGATCCTGTCACCTCAGCTGGGACTACAGGAGCATGCCACCAAACCCAGAGGAAATAGAATTTTATGGGGCGCTTTGTCCTAATGCAGAAACCCAGTTTCTGGTGTGAGCCGGTTGCTGATGGGTTTTCTTTGGGAAGCACCGAACTTCACGGCTGAGTGGCTTTCAGAAGCATTACTCCTGACCCAAGTTTGATGGAAAGATTGCATCACTTTTGAAACTAGTTTTGGAGTTTCATACAACTACAGGCAGAACATAACCAGTCTTTTTATTCCCTTGAATTTGGAGCCTTCAGCATTTTGATTCTCAGGAATTTCCAGGGTATGGCAGTATACCCTCTCAATCATCTTCCTCCATTATTCCTGCCTCTTCTTGAGCTCATAAATCTATAATCTCTTCAATTGCCAACTGCCTATAGCTACCTTTCATTTGACCCCCACACCTCAATCTAACCTGTATGCTTCTGCTTTCAGATCTTCTCAAACCAGAACTTCCCCTTAGTACCAAGAATTTCCAGTAGCCCCGTGGCCCCATGCAGCAAACTGAAAATTTAATGGGCACAAAACCATCTTTATACAAAAAACACAGAAATCTTGTAACTGAGAAGTAATGCAGTTGAGGCATCTGAAGTTCATAAATAACCTACTGCTAGAAAAAGTTTTGGTGAAAATTGAAAGATTATTTTTAGGTTAAGGTGTTTATGGTGGTGTTAGATGTGAACTTTAATGAGCATGTTCATGTCCAAAAAACAAACAAATGAACAAAAAGCACATTGCCCTTCATGGATACCTTTTCTGACCTCAATTCTTATGATAAAAGTGGATAAAATCAATATGTTGAGACACAACTACTATTAAGAGGTGAAGAAAATTACGTTTTTTTTTTTTTTAAAGAAACACTTGGCCGGGCATGGTGGGACACCAAGGTGTGCGAATCACCGAAAGTCAGGAGTTCGTGACCAGTCTGGCCAACATGGCAAAACTCTGCCTCTACTAAAAATACAAAAATTAGCTGGGTGTGGTGGTGCGCGCCTGTAATCCCAGCTACTTGGGAATCTGAGGTGGGAGAATCACTTGAACTCAGAAGGCAGAGGTTGCAGTGAGCCGAGATTGCACTGCAGCGATCCAGCATGGGTGACAGAGTGAGACTCCATCTCAAAAACAAAACAAAACAAAAACACTTATACACTGTTGGTGGGAGTGTAAATTATTTCAACCATTGTGTAAGACAGTGTGGCAATTCCTCAAAGAACCAAAAAAAGAACTACCCTTCAACCCAGCAATCCCATTATTACTGGGTATTTATATAAATATATTCAAAGAATTATATTAATTCAAAGAAAGATAAATTGCTCTCTCATAAAGACGCATGCACATGTGTGTTCACTAAAGCACTATTCACAATAGCAAAGATGTGGAATCAACCTATATGCTCATCAATGGTAGACTAGATCAAGAAAATGTGGAGACACCCTGGAATACTATGCAGCCATAAAAAAAGAATAAGATAGTGTTACTTGCAGAAACATGGATGGAGTGGGAGGCCATTATCCTTAGTAAACTAACACAGGAACAGAAAACTAAATATTACATGTTCTCACTTATAAGTGGGAGCTAAATGATGAGAACACATGGACACATAAAGGGAAACAGCAGACACTTGGCCTGTCATAGCGTGGAGGGTGGGAGGAGGGAGACGATCAGGAAAAATAACTAATGGGTACTAGCCTTAATACCTGGTTGATGAAATAATCTAGACCCATAAACTTTCATGACACAGGTTTACCCATATAACAAATCCACACTTGTACCTCTGAACTGAAATCAAAAAACACATATTTGTTCCTTAGAAGGAAAGAGTAACAAATGTTTATGTTTATAATCTATGTGTATTTGAGAGAATCTAAACCTAGATGTGTGTTTATAATCTATATATGTGTGTTCATGTTTATAATCTATGTGGCATCTTGTGGTTTTCTATTTATAAATGACAAGAAATCAATCCCTCAGGTTTTTCCTGACGTCTGTGCCGATTTTCCTTTTTAGTTAATGTCCCATGGTCTTTGTTACGCTCTGGCCAGGAGGAGAGCACACTATATTTTCCAGTCACTCTTGGGGTTGGGTGTGCTTCTGTGACTGCATCTGGCCAACTGAGGTAAATGTGAGTTGTCCTGAGAGAGTTCCAGAAATCTTCCTTGGATCAGAGGTCTGCTCTTTTCACTGGCCCCTCCTTTCCTAATTGGAGCTTAAGGATCTATCCTAAACCAGGAAATGACTTTGGAGATGGAGCAAAGCAGAAAAATCTTTGATTGAGGCAAGTACATACCTCCAGGCTGTGTGAAGATGACAGATATACCCTGGCTTGTTCAAGCCACTTGATAATGTGGGTTTTTCTGTTTTCTCTTTTTTTCTACCAAGTCCACATTCTAGGCAATCCAAATCTACTTTAAAATATGGTTTACACCTTAAAATGGTATAGTGTATTCTCGCATGTATTACTTCTACAAAGCAATTATTATAGGCTCCGTTTCTATAGTTACAGTTTAATTAAACATAGTTTGATAATAAGAATCTTACTTTTCAGCCTGTGTAAGACATCTGCATTGCATGATATAATAAACATAATGCATGTGCGTTTCCAGACAAGCATCTCTAAATTTTCCTGGAATTGCAATGTTTCATTATGGGAGATACTTTGAAAGAATACTGCAGTTGATACATGTTCTATTTTCAAAGTCAAAATTCTAATTACCTGTATACTTTGTATCTTCTTCTTTGTGTAAATGATGCTAGCTATGTCAACTCTTCAAATATTTGGGTAAGACAGGTAGGTAAATATTTGGAATTTCATACTAGTGTAGAATGAGGTAGGCACAACGAGGTTTTTTTTTTTTATAATAAAAATGTGATATTGCTGCAATGCTAACTAACCTACTGTACAGAAAAACGTGGTTTTCTTACATATGCAAAATTGCCATTTTTTGTCTGTTTGTTTAAACAATTTTAATTATCCACATAAATTGGCTTCATATAAATGACAAGTTAAAATAGTCGGATGTGTTTAAGGTGTCTCAACAGTTTGAGGGAAGCTCAAAATGTTTATGGCTCCTTCTGAAGCCCATTGGTGGGCACAAAAATAATGACCAACTTTACAAAAACCCTGTTTCTGGTGAGGATGCAGTAGCCAGGGTGCAAGGGAACAAAGCAGTGTGTAGTATCTGTGTGGCTGCAGAGAGAAGGTGACGCTGAACCAGGTCTGGCAGAATGAGTCTGCATTTGCCTGGCATCAAACTTCTTCAGCCAACCCTTTCTCTTCAGCCTGCTACTACCCTAGTCCAAATCTTCCTACCCTTGGGCTTTAATTCTTCCTGCTCTTCCTTCTCCAGTGGTTCTCCTTCAGTCTTTCATGTTCATCTTTGTGAGATAACTTTTTACATGAAAGCAAATATCCTAAGGACACTCTCCTAGTCAGTAATTTATACAATTTCTCTCTCTCTTGTTTTCTCTCTCTTCATATATATATACACACAGAAACACACACACATAATACATATACATAGTATTTACATATATATACATGTATATATTATATATATGTATATATGTACATATATGTATACACATATACACATGTGCATATATACACATATGATTTAAAAGTTTAATATACATATATGTATATTATATCTATATAATCTATATATGTATATATAGATTATATATACATATGTATATGATATGTATATTAAACTTTAATATACATATATGTATACATATAGACATACATACACATGTGTGTATATACACATACACACATATATACCTATACACACATATATACAATTATACATATACACACATATATACATATTGAAGAAAGTATCTCCAGGCAGTGTGGATATACATACATATATGCATATGTATGTGCATATATGCATATATTCATATATCAGAAGATTTTGGCAGTATATTTATGTTTCTACAGAGAAATTAGGGATGACAGAAAGCTAAAAAATACTATAAACCTTAAATGATGCAATTTTTACTCTGGAGGGCAAAAAAGTATGAAAAAGGAAACACATTTAGTCCAGGGTATGATCTTTATAATAGTGTGTGTATACTGTGTAGATATAGATATAGATGCAGAGCATATGATAAACTCATTGGCAGGTTATTTGAATTCTGACACGTCCAAACATCTTTCCAGCTTCAAACATCCTTCCAGCTTGCTCCTCCACTGCCATTTTTCTCACTGACTCCACTCAATCATTCTTATTTAAACCTCTGCTTTTTGTTCACTAAGGATGAGGGGTGGACATCCCCAGAAAAGGGAAGGGAATGAAAGTATGTAGGTATCACAAAGTGGATGGTTAGTACATATTCATGGAATGAAGTCATGTGCTAATTGATTCATTATGCAGGTATTTGCCGGCAAATACACCATTGTAGCTCATGTCCAGACCACCTTGAAGCATAACAAGGAGACGCAACATGAGTGTGTTTCAGATACCTAGCTCAACATAGAGAATTGAAAACACTGTTCTTTCCCATAAACTCACTAAAAGGACAAAATAAAAGTCTAAATAAGAGGCAATAATTCAAAGGAATTAAATAAGAGAGCAGACAACAACATACTTCAATGAAATATTGCAAGCTGGAAAGCAGATGGGTGAATCTCAATTTATCCTCATCAGAGAAACTTGGAAGTACTCAAGGTCAAGGGAGTAAACTAGGAAATAGGCCAGCCCTTGGCCCACACGAAGGCCTCTGAAAGTAAGGTCTCAGATATGGTTAAAAGCAAGCCTTTCTCTGTCTCTCTCTTTGCCTTTTTAAAACTTTGTGCAAGTATATAAGGTACATGAGAAAATTTGTTACATGTATATGATATGTAGTATTCCAGGTGTCTGTCACCCAAGTACAATACATTTTTATGTAAAGTCATCTTACTCTGCTGTGAAACACTGAATGTACTGGTTTTATTTTACTGTATGTGTTTGCACTTTTTACTCACTCATCCTCCCTGCCCCATCCCCCAAAGCAGGACTTCTTTGGAAGATTGAATATCTCTGTCCCACAGAGCTAAATAATTGCTCCTTATTTGACCTGGGAGTTGATCCACAGAGATTAATTATCTCTCAAGGGCAGACGGGGCGTTCTTCCAGATGCTAGTGACAGCTCGTGGGCAGGGGTAGAGTTACACAGAATATGGAAAGTAAGTAAAAGTCTACACACAGAATGTTGAGAAACTCATGCAGCTTCCCACACTGGATTCTAAAAATGCCAACAGCAGGGAGGGAAACAGTTCTCTCTAGGAAAACTGAGAAGTCCAGAAAAGAGTCAGATACCGATATTTACATGTCTCCATTTAAATCATAGGTTGCCAATTTAAGTGTGAGTCCCATAAGTTGACGAAACCTATCCAATTGCAGATTTAGTGCCTCTGTTTCAAATATCAGGAGTGTTTGAGGATCACCCAAAATGCTAGGAGGTCTTCCATCTAACATGGAATAGAGAGACAAGAAAGGAGACCTTTAGATCACCATTTCTTTAAGTCTGATCTGGAAACATTTGGAAGTCCATGAAATAAGAACCACATTCATAATAATAACAGGACTTAATTAACTATTTCCTCTGCTTTTGAGAGTTTACAATTATGTTTTGCCCAAGTTACATAGCTTGAGATCTCACAACAAACTCAGTCCAGAAGTAGATATGCGACCTAAGCTCTGTTTCAGTAAGCTAGGCATTAAAGACATCTACAAGAATGTAAAATAATGCCACTGTTTTTCCTTTTCAGTTGGAAAACATAGCGACTTACAAAAATTATGCCATTTTTGTAACAGATAGTGGGTTTGTATAGAGGCTAGGAGGCCTTCTAAGACAGGTTTTGCAACCTGTAGGGTGCCATTCTCAGTACGGGTCAATGGGTTAATACTACGAGTGGATGAAAGTTATAGAGTATCTGAGACTCAAGCAGAGGTGGAGGAAACTACAACAAAATTAGAAAAGCAACAAACAATTCAGGCCAGCTTTAATCCACTACATGTTATGAAGTATGATTCTGTATTAGTCTGTTCTCACACTGCTAATAAATACATAGCTGAGACTGGGTAATTTATAAAGGAAAGAGGTTTAATGGACTCACAGTTCCACATGGCTGGGGAGGCCTTACAATCATGGCAGAAGGTGAATGAGAAGCAAAGTCACGTCTTACATGGTGGCAGGCAAGAGGGCATGTGCAAGGGAACTCCCCTTTATAAAACCATCACATCTCGTGATACTTATTCACTATCACGAGAACAGTAAGGGGAAAACTCGCCTCCAAGATTCAATTACCTCCCACCAGTTCCCTCCAATGACATGTGGGGATTATTACAATTCAAGGTGAGGTTTGGGTGGGAGACACAGACCCAAACCATATCACATTCAGTGGTTGGAAAAAGCAAATGCATTCACCTGTGGAAAATTTGGCAAGCTGTATTAAAATGCAGAGAATGTTTATCCGCTGTCCCACTTATATCAAATATATGTCACTGTGTGTGTGTATACAAGTGTGCATGCATATATGTATTTGAGTGCACAAATGGGAACACAGAATTTTCATAGTAGTTATCTCTGGGTAGGGGGAGGTGGGCATGGGGTCACTTGCCATTTCACTGTATTTATCTTCTATCTTACTTGGAACTTGAATTTGTAATTCAAAGTGAATGGATTAAATGATGACTTGTCTAATGCTTTAGTAAAAATGTGCTATGTATTCCCAAATAGCTTGTAGATAATGCCAAATACTAGACATTAGTTTCCAATGCTGCCATCATTGGATGTAAAATGTTGTCAGTTGAGCTGAAAAGAAGGAAGCCGCACACTTACCTCCTTCTGCAGTCTGGTGGGTGCAGAGGAACTGGCACCCAAATCCATATTGGTTGGACATGGTTCAATAGTATGCCACAGAAACAGAACTAAATCTAGGGAGGGTAGTGGGTGAGGAACAGCGTCTAAAAAAGGGATTCATTTCCCACACATGCAAAGGAATGTTGAACAAATCCATCTTGTGATACTCACCAAGGTGTTAGCCAAACCTAGAGGAGACAGAACTTCCACTCGTATTGCCAAATGTCTGTTTGTTGGGAAAATGCTTCTCATCTGTTATGAGTGTTAAACCATTCCGAAGGTATCTGGGAAACCAAATCAGTAATTTAAAAATTCCTTGTAAACTTGGAATGAAAATAAAGGGAGAGGTACCTACTGCCTCGTCTATTTGTCTCATGGATGCTTTCACTGACTCCATGACAGAGGAAGCTTTTCTAGTACTGGAGTCCCCATCTCCAAGGACAATAATGCCTTCTTTGGGAATAACTCTGGAAGGACCTGCCTGAGGCTATTTTACACTTAATTTTTTAAAATAAGTAAAGGAGTACACTCTAAAATAGCAATAAAAAGTGTAGCACTGCAAATACTAGGTGATAGAAATTTTTCAGCTCCAAGATTGTCTTATGGGACTACCATTATACATGTGGTCCACTGTTGACTGAAACGTCATCTTTATGCAGTACATGACTGTATATGTATATGTAGATACAGATATAACTACATATAGATATAAATGCAGATAATTTTTATTCCATATCCCACTTATATAAAATATACATGAATATACATAAAAGCATCTGTGTGTACATCTATGTATTTGAGCACCCAAATGGGAAAAACACACAAAATTTTAATAGTGGTTATCTCTCAGGATGGGGAGGTGGCTATAGAGTCACCATTCCATGCTATTTTCTATCTATATATCTATACTATATCTATACTTTATATACCAAATACTAAATATATATACACACACACTGAATGTGTATACTATATCTATATCTACTATATGTGTATACTATATATACTTGTGTGTACTATACATACTACATGTGTGTACTATATATACTTATATACACATAAGTATGTGTATCTAAATTTACATGTAGATAAAGATATACACACATTTATATATACTTATATGTATTCATATTCATATCTATCATCTTTCTACCTACCATCTGTCTATCATGCTATTTGTCATCTATCATCTATCTACCATCTATCTGCCCATCTATGTACCCGTCCATCAATCTACCTATCATCTATCTATATATCTATCTCAAATATCTATTCATCTATCTACCCTTATATCTGTTCATCTAGTTGTCTGTCTCATCCATCTATCTCATCTATGTACCTGTTATCTATCTATCTATCTATCTATCTATCTATCTATCTATCATGAGTATAATTCCTCTCATATCTGTTTTCTTCTCAAAAACTTCTAGACAATTTTGTACAAATGGATTTATTATAATGATAACACACCGTGCCCTACAGCTTTTAAAATTTTCTTCAAAGTATCTCATGCATTACCTCATTTGATATATTTGCTAACTTCTCTGTAGAAGGCCATTGGCCACTGTTGAGCCTCATCTATGAAATGTGGAGAAACAATGCTGGCAGCATAAATTAGACCAGTGTTATCAAGTCTGAAGGCAGCATGTTGGGGTGATATGTTAATTGATTCAGAAGCAATTAATGTTAGCTCTTAATGTTGGAAAGCATTTCCACCCTGTAATAATGTATCAGGACCTTTGTTTTCATGGAATCTTCTCAAATGTTTTGTGATATTTCAAACCAAATCATTTTAGTTACACAATGAGTTACCACCTTTTTAAAATTTTATTCTTCTCCCCAGCTCCCCAAAGATAAATTCAGATCAGGAAGTAAATACATTTTCTAGTTAGAAAGCACAATGCAATTTGAAATGTCGAAAGGAACAGATTCCAAGACTAAGAAATTAATGCCCACACCCAAAGGCACAAAGTAATTATTTTCCAAAGAGTGTGTCTGCTAATCCATATCAGCCAGATGCACAGAGGTTTAATAAGACATGCAACCTAGGAGGAATATTAAACAATGCTTCTTGGATCCTATTAAATCCTGCTCTTGTTGTATGCTACAAAATGCAAAGTTCTAGAAAAACATATTTTTAAAAAGCAAAGCCAGTTGTACATGAATGGATTCTAATTCAAGCATGTATTGCTTCACCTACCTGCTAAGGTCTTGCCTGTCCATATTCAGGTTGGTGGCAAAGTTGGGAATCAGGAAGTGAGAAGTTTCATCAACTTGAGAGGAATCGATAGCCAAATAACATACATGAACAGGGTTAACTGCATCCTCTTGTCATTCTTTCTATGGCTGGGTTCCAAATGACATGTGTGGCTTGTATTTCTAGGTTCACAACTGCTATGGTAGGGTCCAGCCTCTTTGCTAACTGTTTTCTTATGGCAAGTAGTTGCAAACAGATTATTTCTATGGTGGTGCACCCTATCCAGCCTCTGCTATGGGCTTGGCTTCTAATTATTCTCCCTTGCTTTCTTCTCCAGGGGATTGCTGAAGGCTCACATATGCTTAGAAGCATATGTGTCTTCCCTTTGGGAGAGGGGCATGTTCAAGGACTACCTGATGTAATTTAATAAGACGTTAGACCCCTTGCCACAAGCAAAAGAAACACCTTGTCACTATTCACATTCCTGAGCTCCCTGTGGGATACTCCTTGGTATCTTCTTTTCCCTTGTTTTGCCCGATAACCCCATCTGAGTTTCTCCTGAGAGCACCTCCTCAGTATATCACCTGTGTAACAAGCTCTGTGTTACATTCTGTTTCTAGAAGACCTAATATTTCGGCACTCAGATGATTTTCTTGTGCTTCTCAAAGCAGTTCTCAGAGTTACCTTGGAGAGTGTGCCTTTCCCTGCAATCTCCCTCCAGCTTTGTGACACCAGCGGAGGAAACCACAAAGCCTGAGAGAGATGCTTGGTCTTGCCTCTGCTGCTACACGTTGTATGGCACCATCACCTTCTTGGAATGCATGACAGCAAGGCATTTTCCACTCAGTTGGCTCTGCGGCAGGAAAGCCAGTGGTGAAACTGGGATGATTCGTGCCTACCCTTGCTCTTTCTTCCCTTTCTCTATATCCTCCAAGGAAAAAGGGAAGGACACTTCCCCCAGGCTCTGTCTCCCAGTCTGGTGTACTGTTTTCAAAATATTCTTGCTATTGTTAAAAACCACTGTTTCCCCCATCTTCTGTGCTTGGGAGATAGTCAACAGGCCTGTTGGGACCAATGGCTATCGGGACACATCCTATATCCTCTCTTCTATCTGGACAATGGGAATGCTTGGGTGTATATGTCTCAAGAGCTTTTTGCTTCCTGATGCAGAGTAATTCCAGCTGGATCTCTACTCTAGCTAGAGATTTCTAAAGATAGTCTTTCTAGCTGACTTAATTATAATAGAGCTTCCTACAGAAACCAGGGAGCATTAAGTACCATCTCCAGGAGAACACAAGAGTGAAGAACAATATGGTACAAGTGTTCTTTGGCAAGTGGCTGCCATTGTTGTTCTCACTTGTAGACATGGGGTTGAAATTATATGGTTTAGGCATGGCCCCAACCATTCTTTCACTAACATGAGAGTGGTTGGGAGAGGGTAGCAGGAAGAGGATGCTCCACCTGCCATCTTCACATGGCAAGAAAGAATTAAATCCAGATTTACAGTCAAGGGGAACCATGGTTCTGCACTTGAAGGACAAATAGAAGACACATGCACACACAAACCCATGTGCATACTCTTCTTCAGGAAGTTGTTTTATTGGGCATTCAGAAATATAGACAAGAAAAAAATAGTGTACCATACAAACTCTTTGATAAAGGAATATATATCTTAGGAAAGTGCAATAGAACAAAAAAGAGAAACATTAGCGAAGACAGAATGCCTGATCAAAAGTTATAAGCAATGCATGATATCATGTTATAGGTGTTGCTAAACTGGGATTACATGTCTGTCACTCATATGTCTCCACAAATGTTTGAAGATAAAAACCAACCCTTGACACACAATAAGCATGAATGTTCCTGATATTGAGTGGAAAAAAACATATTATCAGTTGAAAGCCCTGGAAATTTGAAGAAGAATAATTTAAAGAGCAAGCTACCGTAAACAAACTAGCTTCTTGAAGGCTGTTTCTCATAAGGTGCCACAAATAATCTGCTGTCACAATTACAAAACATGATGAATGAGTGAGATGGTTCAGAAGCCAAACTCATATGCAATGTACTCCTCTACAGATAAGTCTAAATTATGTTTTAGAATAGTCAGACTCCAGGAAGCATCTAAATATGCAAATCTACACACACAACAGAAAATACAGATTTGTGCTTCTGGGGAAATATAGATGAACATCCCTGATAAAGACCCAACAATTTTGAAAACTAAATAAGTTGTGCACCTTCAGAACTAACTCTGGATTATTGTTGTTGCTGCCATTGTTGTTTTGTCTTTTTTTAAATTTGAGGGATGTTCTTACTGTGTAGTGGCGTGATCATGGCTCACCGCAGCCTCGACCTCTCAGGCTCAGGCAATCCTCCCACCTCAACCTCCTGAGTAGCTGGAACCAAAGACATGGGCCACCATGCCTGGGTAATATTTTCTTTTATCTTTTAGGTACACATGAGGCTTTACTGTGTTGTTCAGGCTGGTCTCAAGCTCCTGGGCTCAAGTGATTCTCTTACCTCAGCCTCTCAAAGTGCTGGCATTATAGGAGTGAGCCACCACACGTGACCCCTAACTCTGAATTTTTGATAAACAATACATAACAATGTGCATGAGGTCTCAATCCTTGGCAAAACTTAAAACACAAGTGGTTTATGCTGTAACCATTCTCATGGTTTAAAACTCCAGTCTTAGGATCTAAGACAAAAATGGTTTATTTTGTAACTCCACTTTCTAGGAGAAATTAAGATTTTCTTCCATTGATGAATGTTGATCATTTATTATAAGATAAATGAGGTTTATAATATTTACCTAAATGATGATTCTGTTTAATGCACAGGACTATATCTATAAACTAGGTAAATGATGCAGTGGCTTTGTATTTCTATTTCTCACATTAGCAGTAGGGTGTCTATATTAAAAGTTTTTTTTTGCTTGGCTGGGCACCATGACTCATGCTTGTAACCCCAGCACTTTGGGAGGCGAGGGCAGGAGGATTGCTTGAGCCTACGAGTTGGAGACTTGCCTGGGCAACATAACGAGACCCCTTTCTCTGCAAAAACAAAAACAAAAAACCAAAAAACAACATTTTTTAAGCCTAACACAAGACTCAAGGGTCATCAACAAAAAGGTTTCATATATTTGACAACTTAGAAACATGTTTCTGGGATCCAGTGTAGCATATGATGAAAGATGCCAGAAATATAACAAATAAATAATAGGAATAATTGAAAGCTACTATAAATACAATATGTATATAAAACATATTAAAATAGTATCAGTGTGGCTGATAGTTTTAATTAACTTAGAAAATAAATTTAGTCATTTTAAGACCAAACAAAAATGCTTGCCCTTTTCCCCACTTAGTTACCAAAATTTTATATTTTAACCGTTTTATTTTACCAATATGATAAGCTAAAAAATGTTCTCATGTGTACATTTACTTCCTTTTTATTTGATTGCTAGTGTAATTAATCATTTATCATATGTTCTTTGGCCATTTCTGTTTTCATATGGATACTTTATTTCATATTTTAAAATTATTTTATTGGCCTGATTATCTTAAATAATATTAATATATCTTCAATACTATTAAGATAAAATATTGCAATAAAATTTTTATTTTTGAGATTTTTTGAAATACTGAAACTGATCCATTGCTCCTTGTATGTGTTCAATAATCAAGGAAATAAGAAAACCATTTTGTATTTTTGTTTGTTTATTTATAACTTCTAGACTTCCATGTGGACAATCAATACAGTCCCTGATATTGTGGATTCTGATATCTGATATCATGGTACCATGAATTTTCTGGGTATTGTGTAAAGCTTTGGAAGGACATTTCACTTCCAACTCTTTGAAAACATCATCTATTTTCTTCTAATAATTTGTTATTGTTTTAAATTTTGTAAGGCATTTTAGATCTTATTTGTGAGGGGAGAGAATCTGTCTTCATCACCCCCACTCCATAGATCACCAAATATCCAAACCCCATGGATGGAATTTTCTCACTCACTTCAGATAATCTCATGTGTGATCAATGCCTCATATTTGTGGATCTGCCTCTAGCTTTTGAATATTGTTCTGTAAAGCTATGTTTTGCTCTCTGTGTTTCATATACGCATTGCCTCTATGACAGTAGCAAAGGAGTACACATTTGTATCTGGGAGAACAGGAGTTCATTCACATACTTCTTTCTCATTTATTTTTTCTTAGTTATTCTTACAGATTTGTTAATCTAAAAAATACTAGACTCAATTTGGTAACTTATGCCAAAATTCTCACCCATCTCATGGCCTATATTTAATTTATAGATTTAAGATGGACGTGTATCTTAAGCTTAACATTTCAAAGATATAAGACAAAAACAGAGTAGCAGTTAGAAATAATAAATAGCTCAAAGTATTTCGTAATAGTGCACCATTTACACCTGCGATTTAAGATTCTCTGGAATGTGCTGTTTTCCTGAATTATGTATAAGCCATGGAAACTATAGAATACTACGTAGCTTCCTAAGGGAAGCAGCATTTTGCATGGGCCAGTTTCCATCAAACCTAAACCTCTAAGATTTAGTAACCTCGATCTTGCAAGGAAAGAACATTATGCATTAATTGACTTCTGAAGCTTTGTCATCTCGGTTGTCTCAGTTGAGAACAGCTGGTGTAGCAGGTGGCTTACTAGGATGAGTATGAACTGAAGAAAATACTAACTCAAATTTTCCTAAAGAGAAAAAATTATAGGAGATGCAACAGATCCTAGCCACCACCCTGCATGGAGATGATTTACAATTATGAAAAAGATCTACTCTAATTTAATTCCTCAATTCTGTAACGCTGACTTTGTTTTGCTCCCAGTATCAGTATCAGATTCAAAATGGATCAATATCACTTTCTCTTCAACATACCTACATTAAAGAAAACTGAATTAATGGATATGTCTATGTGGAAAGCATGGGAATTATTTTATTTTATTTTATTTTATTTTATTTTTTTATTTTCTGAGATACAGTCTTGCTCTGTTGCCCAGCCTGGAGTGCAATGGTGCGACCTTTGCTCACTGCAACCTCTGCCTCCTGGGTTCAAGCAAATCTCCAGCCTCAGCCTCCTGAGTAGCTGTGATTACAGGCACACGCCACCACGCCTGGATAACTTTTGTACTTTTAGTAGGGATGGGTATTGGCCATGTTGCCCAGGCTGGTCTCAAACTCCTGACCTCAGGTGATCTGCCCTCCTTGGCCTCATAAAGTAATAGAATTACAGACATTGAGCCACGGCGCCCAGCTAACTTTTGTATTTGTGGTAGGGACAGGTTTTCACCACGTTGCCTGGCCTGGCCTTGAACTCCTGACCTCAGGTGATTCATTCACTTCAGCCTCCCAAATTGCTGGGATTATAGGCATGAGCCACCATGCCCAACCGAGAATGACTTTAAATGTACATGGTAGAGAACCAGTTCCCTGTGTGTGCTTTCTGATGTGCTGCACTTTTATTCTCATTTGAAACAAATAAGCAATGGGTAAATAAAGTAAATGAACATGCTGAGGCAATAGTTTGGTGTTCGTCTAAAGCAATAGTTTGGTGTTTATCATTCTGCAGAACACTGTTTTGATTAGGTAACGTTTGAGAGGTAATCACCCCTGGTCCTCACAGAAAACATATCTCTCTAAAGTCAACACACACGCATGCACATTTGAGAGACAGAAAGCTCACAATTATATGGGCAGTCTTCCAAAATGATTATTTTACATTCAGGTATCAGTAATATTGTCAATTGTTAAGCCTCATTTTGATAAAGTGATTGTTAATGAGGACTTAATGTTTGCTCTATTTGCCAAAGCCTACTTTGCTAGATATAAAATTAAAGAATGTCACAAAGCAAGAAACTCAATTTACGGATAGTTTTACAACATACTGTGGAAATATTTAAACCAAATCTATTTTCCAATAAACTCTAAAGACCCCACGATAATGGAGGAGCATGTATTTTTGTATTAAAATTGCAGAGGTTGGAGTGATTCAAAAGACTGCATAGACACTGTGTGTTCTAGAATATCCTATAATCTCCAAGGAAATTCCCCATCATGCAATAATACCACCAAGTTTCGCATATAATTTTCATCCATATATTTACTTCCTGAACCAGTTAGTCAAAAGTGCACCTTCTCACTCTTCACAATTGCAAAGATGGTCAACCTAAGTGTCCATCAAGTGATGACTGGATAAAGAAAATGTCATTGTCAATGTAACTATGATGTGTCAGCCTCCCTTTTCCACAGGATCCTTGCAAATCTATCTGTTTCCCTCACCATTAACCTCATTCCCACTTTGGCTTTTGCACATTGTTTCTGGATGCTGGAGTTTTCCAGCCCTTCTAGCTCATTTCTTTGGAATCAAATCTCTGTCTTATTTCCGCCCTTTCTGTGTCAGTGATGAGGAATGTTTTGTGAAGATGAATTTATAAAGATAATAGAGATAAGTTTATGAGGATAATAAAATACATTTATAAAGATTATAAACAAAAATGAATTTGTTGTGAAACAATATACTGAGTGTGGAAATAGAAAGCTCCTATAATACCTATATTGATGCAGCTGAAAACCAAGAAATATGAAACCAATTCATTCATTTGGAAAAAGTCATTAACATCTCATTGAAAATGTTCGGAGTTTGTCTGCTTCATTTTCATTCCTACATGGATTTCACAAGCAAAGATGTTCTTTAAACTAAGATTATATCTTTAAGTTTTGTTTTCTTTGGTTTGGTTTTTTGGGGGGTGTGTGTGAAATCTCAGACAAAAAACTCTATAAATGAGGCATAAGGGCAACTGTATACAACTTTATTTGAAGTTCTTATAATCTCTTCAATAAAATTAATATTTTACTACATATAAACTTTATATCCTAGTAACTATCAATCACATTGACAATGTTCAGTGTAAATGCAATAATTTATTTATGTAATCTTTTCCTGTATTTTTTCTTCTATTTATACAGTTTCCTGTGACTTTGATTTGGATCCAATCCAGAGAATTTTTTTTCAAGGCTCTTATTCTATCTTAATCTTTTCATTGTTCTTGTTGTTGTTAGTTTTGCAACTGTAGCTTTGTTCTTAAGCTAGAA
The DNA here is from genome assembly GCF_008728515.1 of Papio anubis. Taxonomy (NCBI): domain Eukaryota; kingdom Metazoa; phylum Chordata; class Mammalia; order Primates; family Cercopithecidae; genus Papio; species Papio anubis. The sequence continues at coordinate 139,502,252 of NC_044996.1, forward strand.
CATACACCTGTAAATTGCTTTGGAATGAAGACAATTAGTAACACTCTGTCTGGGACATTAAGGCTTTGTGAATTTTTATCTAGATACAATTGTCATAATGCTGAACTCTAATATAACTGGCAATATGTGTGAAAAATTGCTCATCCATGAGAAATACAACGTGATTTCTTATGGATTAGGTTAAAACAGTATTTTAAATAAATCTGTTTTACACTCCTTATCAGGTCAAGAAGAATGGTTATTCTACATACCTGGCCTTGCTCATGACTTTCTTGCTTATATTATTCTGCAACAGAGTCTTGATGCCAGTTACCAAGTGTAAATATTTCTGGTTCTTGTCATTAGCATCCAATTCTAACCTTCCTCTCTCTTCTTCCTCTACCTTTTGTGTCAAGGTCACTGAAAGGTTTTAGGAGTATACTGAACTCTGTGAAGGTACAGAAAAACATTGAACACTTTTATAACAAATATCATATATGTATGTTGCATACAAATTAGAAAGTAGAGATAAGCAAAACAGTAAATGCTACAAAAATAATCTCTAATCTCATGAGTCAGGGCAGTCACTCAACAAACTGTTGACTCTTCTAACATTCTTTATGCCTTTAAATATGTACACAGACTTTTATTTATGAAAATGGGATTTAAAACGCCACTTTGAATATCGTTTTCTTTCCCCTCAGTCTTTTGGGCTGGACCTATTTTCATTTCAATATATACACACTTGCATCATCATTTTCGAAAAAAAATTTTTAAGAGACATGGTCTTGCTCTGTCACTGAGGCTGGAGTGCAGTGGTACAATCACAGTTCACTGTAACCTCGACCTCCTGGGCTCAAGAGATTCTCCCTTGAGGGACGATCTGGAGTCGTTAGGACTATGGGCATGCACCATCGTGCCCAGCTATCACTTTTTAAAATTTTTCTAGAGGTAAGGCTCTCTATGTTGCCCAGGCTGGTCTCGAACTCTTGCCTCCAATGACCTTCCTGCCTCAGCCTCCCAAAATGCTGGGATCACAAGTGTGAACCACCACACACAGCCAACATCATCATTTTTAATGGCCAAAGAATGTACTTGCTTATTAGTGCCCTTATGTCTGGATACCCAGGATGCTTCCATAACATCCTGATGACCATACTCAACAATGAGATATCAAGATGGTAAAACTGAGCACACCAACCAGCCACTCTTTGTTAGTTCACACAGCTTGAAATCAAAGGAAATCACTGCCTTGGGATGCTCAGAGGAGCTAATGATTTTAGAAATTCCCCGTAGAGAAAGCAGAAGGAACCTCATTAAAGAAGAAGTTAGAGGCATGACCTTAATGCTGCTGCAAAATGTCAGAACAATTCCATGTCTTTCCGAATAACTACATTTCTAGAAGGTTTAATCTCTGAATATCTATCTATCTATCACCTATGCATCCATCACATGTACCTCTCTATCTGTTCATCCATCACATCTATCTATCTATTTCTCTATCTATCATCTATCCATCCACCATATCTTGCACTCTCTTATATATATATATTATATATATAAGATATATATATCTTCTATCCATCCATCACGTTTATCTCTGTGTGTGTATTCACAGATTTGTATATATAAAATATATATATTCACATAGATGCATATATATATACATGTGTGGATATATCTATGTATATTTCTATGTGTATATTTTATTTATTGTTACCCCAACCCTAAAAGGAATAGTGATTGATAACAGGGGAGAATAGCTCCTCAATAGTCAGGTTGCTAGTAATTAATATTTATTACCAGTTTCTAATGTTCAGGTATTTTTCATATATTTAGCAATTTAATATTTTTGAAAAGTCAGTGAGATACCATTATATCCCCATTTCACAGTTTAAAGTCAATGAATTGGAGGTTGGGAGAAAAGTCCACATTGTGGCAGGCTGGAGCCATGGGTGTTGTTGAGGCAGCTCTTGGGCAGTGTGATGTCCAGGTGGCTGCTCTTAGACACAATCTGCCAAAGAAAGAAGCTCTGGGAAATTGGAGATAGCCTGGAAGCTTCCACACAACTCAACGTGCAGCTACACATATTCTTATTTAATGCACTGATGACTGATTTCTAATAATGATCCACAATGGAAACACATTATGCAGTACTATTTTTTATGATATATCAATATTGAATATGAGTAGCATCATCTGATGAAGCAGCTCCCACTTAAATGACATGCACTTTGCATTCCATTGTAACTACAAGAAGTCATAGTTTGGGATGGTAATATTTATTTTACTCTCTAGGAATTTTTTTTTATTTGTTTTCTACAAACGTGACCTAAATTTAAGTCTAAATCAGGAGATTTGAAGAAATAGGGCTGGCATGCTTTCGATATGCTTTCGATAAATCTTATAGTAATTAAATGATACAGAAGGGATAATCACTTCACTAATTGCACAGGTGATTATATCCAAACACATCTGAAATTAATTCAGATGGAAAGATCTCTAAAAAGAGGAAGTGGCCTCCTTTCTCCAGATCCAGTTCAGAAAGCAGTCTAAATCGAGCCCTAAGCGAGCGCATCTGCAATGAAGCCTCCACTGCAGCCTCGGCCGCCCCCTCCCCTTCTCTCCCTGGACGCGTGCCCACTCTGGGCTGCCAGGTCCCCTGCATGAGCTAGGACACCTGCAACACAGAAAGAAAGCTCATCTTCATCAAAACAGGCTTTGAAGCTCTTCTGCAGATAAACACTCTTCATTTATTAGCGATTTAATCCTTTAATAAAAGCTCACTTTGTTAAGTGGCTCAGCTTTCAAAACCAGCCCACGCAGATATTTGCATGAGTCCATTAAAGACGACCAGACAACATGAGATGGCTAAAAATATGTCCCAGGATCTTGGGTAAGCCTAGGTGACCTATCTCTATCAGGGCTAGGGAAAAGATTACAGAGCTCTTTGTGTTGAATTAGGTTTCCTGAAATAGAATTCTTCCTTTTTGGATCCATCTGAACTTGGTCTGTGCTATTGTATTATTCATTCTTTATTGCCTCAACAGCACTTCTGGTTTCCTTTCCTTTTCAGTTGAGCATAGTCTTCTAGTGAGAATGTGTAACTGGAGTAGTCAGTAACATTCTCAAATATAAATTAAATTAGATCATTAAAATATTGTCTCCCTGGATATGGTGGCTCTGGTGTATTCTGTTTTAGAAAGGCCATTAATTTAAAGCACGGCATGGATAGGGTGTGAAAATCTTATTGGCACCACATTTACAGTGCCTCTGGGTCTTTTAAACTTAAGTGATGAAACTAATCGTGTCGATATTTTAGTATACTATACTTATTATGTCAAATGGGAAGCGTGTTGCTAATTGTATATCTGGAGACAGAGAGGGAGAGAGAGTTATGAAATGCCAAAGCGATTTTCAAGTTAAAAGATAATTTGACTTTTATGACCTAGTTCTTCCTTTGCTTTGAGAAATCCCAAGAGACAAAGAATAAAATATAAGCTAAAATGCAATGAGATCGGAAGCAAAACAGGAAAACAAAAACAAAGAGAATTCATAAAACCACTTGGGGAAGCAGAGAAGTAAAAGGTGAAAATATCAATGTCAGTAAGTCTGACAGAGAAACAGCAAGTGAATTGAGAACAACTGCATTCAAATCACCAAAAGGTGCACATTTTAAAAAACGTTAGTACAAATTGATGTATAGAAAAAGTGGGACTTAATGGAGAACTACCACATTTAAAATTCAAAACCAGGAAATGACAGCATCAGTTGTTGGCCAAAACTCTCTAAAAGAGACCTATTTTACCATCCTTCTTAAAACAGCCAAAAATAAAGAAAATAAAAGAAAACGACAGCTTTAAAGAAAATGGACAACTGGAAATTAAGAGTAGTGATCCTGGTGAGATGAAAACAAGTTGAGATATACTATTGGCCCTGCTTATTGGCTTGGAAGTGTTTCCCAGGCCTGACCTAAAAAGGGAGAAGTCAGGCTGAGCTCAAAAGATTTTGATTCTTGGGAAAACAAGGCTGCTAGGGCTCTCAGGACAGAGTACCAGGAGAGAGTTAGCTTCATCCAGAGGAGAATGGAGATCTGCAGAGAGAACTGCTCAAGTTTTCATCCTAGTGTCTATCACTGCATATGTATGAGGAAACTACACAAGGATGGGGAAATAACCATCTGCATTAGTTCTTTCTCACACTGCTAATAAAGACTTGCCTGAGACTGGGTAATTTATAAAGTAAAAAGATTTAATGAACTCACAGTTCCACATGGCTGGGGAGGCCTCACAATCATGGAGGAAGGCAAAGGAGAAGCAAAGGCATGTCTTACATAGCAGCAGGCAAAAAGAGTGTGTGCTGGAGAACTCCCCTTTATAAAACCATCAGATCTCATGAGATTTATTCATATCACGAGAACAGCACAGGAAAGACCCACCCCCATGACCAATTACCTCCTACCTGGTCCCTCCCACAACATGTGGGAATTGTGGGAGCTACAAATCAAGATGAGATTTGGGTGGCAACACAGCCAAACCATATCACCACCTAACAAGTTTAGCACCAATCTATAGAAAATGGCAACAGGTCAGCAATGAACCACCTTAGAAGATGAAAATGAACATTTCTCAAAGATAATTCAGAGCCAAAACCACTTCTGTTCCAACCAGCTTGACTAGAGAATCTCATGAAACATGGCGCATTAGGTAAAGTGCACAGAATGATGTTGCCTTGGGAAGGAATAATTAATTAGCCCTTTCCTGAGAATGGTTCCAGCCCAATCTAGTAAGTCTTAAAAGTAAGATATAAGTTAAGATTTTTTTGGCAGGGGGGATGGAGTCTTGCTCTCTCGCCCAGACTGGAGTGCAGTCTGGCTCACTACAACCTCCGCCTCCAGGGTTCAAGCAATTCTCCTGTCTCAGCCTCCTGAGTAGCTGGGATTACAGGTGCCTGCCATCACACCTGGCTAATTTTTGTATTTTTGGTAGACACGGGACTTCACCATGTTGGCCAGGCTGGTCTTGAACTCCTGACCTCAGGTGATCCACCTGCCTTGGCTTCCCAAATTGCTGGGATTACAGGCATGAGCCACTGTGCCCAGCCAAGACTTAAGTAAGATCTTAAAACTGAGACTCAAACCATACCCAAGTAATTTAAATGTGTATCAGAACAAATGCCTAGGACAGTTACGGGAATACTAACATATCAAGAACCCAACAAGGTAAAATTCACAATGAATTAATAATTCATTAAATGAATGAATAGTGGATTAGTAAATTATTAACAATGAATTAATATTATACAATAAAAAAGATTGCATAAGACATACTCAATATACTGAAATCAATTGTGTTTTTTTATACTAGTTGTAGCAATCAGAACTAAAATAAAAATTAGACATTTTTACCACAATACCAAATGCACAGGATACTTACAGGGTGAATCTAACAAAAGTTTTTAAAGACCTGTGCATACTAAACCCAAACACATTGCCCAGAAATATACAATATTAAAAGTCAGAACATTCGAAATTGTTAATATGTCAATTATCCCCAAATGTGCCCAGGCATTTCATAAAATCACAGTCAAATTCACAGCAAGCTCTTTGGGAGAAAGATGACAAACTTAATTGGAAATGCATATGGAAATGCCAATGACCTTGAATGGTCAAAATAACTTTGAAAAAGAAGAATAAAGTTGGAGAACATACTTTACCTGATTTCAAGTTTTTTATTGTAAAGGCAATATAATCAAGACAGTATGCTATTGTCAACCAACACAGACAAGTAAGTCAAGGGAACAGAATACCGTATCCTGAAGTAGACACATACATATATAGACAACTGACTTCTGAAAAAAGTTTCAAAGGCAATTCCATGGAGAATGTTTATTTTAAACACATGGTACTAGAATAATCAGATATCCATATGTAAACAAAACAGAATAGCAATATATACCTTGTACCATATAAAAAATTAACTCAAAATGAACCATTGGCCTAAATTTAAATTTAGACTTAAAACCTAAATCTTTAATACTTCTAGAAGAAACATAGGAAAAATAAACGTGACCTAGGCCTAACAAAAGATTTCTTAGATCTAACACCAAACTCATACTCCATAAAACAAATAAATAGAACATAAAAATTAAAATATCTGCTTTTCAAAAGATATTTGAAAGATATTCTGTTAAGAGAATGAAAAGATAAGCCGGATTGACAGAACTTGTATTTCTGATCAAGAAATTGTCATCAGAAGACAGAGAACTCTGAAAAATGGTTAATAGCAAATAATGCCATTTTTTTTAGAATGGCAAAGATTTGAACAGACACTGTACTGAGGACTTAAGATCCATGAACAGCAAATAAGAAGATGAAAATATACTCAATTTATTAGTCATTAGGGAAATGCAATTAAGACCAAAATGTAATTCTACCACACACCTATTAGGATGGATACAATTTTAAAATCCTCACCATAGCATCTTTGGTGAGGATATAGAGAACAGATACTTTCATTTCTTGCTGGTATGTTAAACAGTCTAACCAATTTGGAAAAGTTTGGCAGTTTCTTAGAAAGTGAAGCATACTACGTTGAATAGGAGTAGTGAGAGAGGACATCCTTGCCTTGTGCCAGTTTTCAAAGGGAATGCTTCCAGTTTTTGCCCATTCAGTATGATATTGGCTGTGGGTTTGTCATAAGTAGTTCTTATTATTTTGAGATACGTTACATCAATAGTTTATTGAGAGTTTTTAGCATGAAGGGGTGTTGAATTTTGTCAAAGGCCTTTTCTGCATCTATTGAGATAATCATGTGGTTTTTGTCATTGATTCTGTTTATGTGATGGATTATGTTTATTGATTTGCTTATGTTTAACGAGCGTTGCATCCCAGGTATGAAGCCAACTTGATCGTGGTGTATAGGCTTTTTGATGTACTGCTGGATTTGGTTTCCCAATAATTTATTGAGGATTTTTGCATTGATGTTCATCAGGGATATTGGCCTGAAATTGTCTTTTTTTGTTGTGTCTCTGTCAGGTTTTGGTGACAGGATGATGCTGGCCTCATAAAATGAGTTAGAGAGAATTCGTTCTTTTTCTATTGTTTGGAATAGTTTCAGAAGGACTGGTACCAGCTCCTCGTTGTACCTCTGGCAGAATTCGGCTGTGAATCTGTCTGGTCCTGGACTTTTTTTGGTTGGTAGGCTATTAACTACTGCCTCAATTTCAGAACTTGTTATTGGTCTATTCAGGGATTTGACTTCTTCCTGGTTTAGTCTTGAGAGAGTATGTGTCCAGGAATTTACCCATTTCTTCTAGATTTTCTAGTTTATTAGTGTAAGAGGTGTTTTATTTCTTGTCTTCTGGTAGCTTTTGAAGTTGTTTGCTTTTGCTTCTCTAGTTCTTTTAATTTTGATGTTAGAGTGTCAATTTTATATCTTTCCTGCTTTCTCTTGTGCGCTTTTAGTGTTATAAATTTCCCTTTAAACACTGCTTTAAATGTGTCCCAGAGATTCTGGTACATTGTATCTTTGTTCTCACTGGTTTCAAAGAACATCTTTATTTCTGCCTTAATTTGGTTATATATCTAGTAGTCATTCAGGGGCAGGTTGTTCAGTTTCCATGTAGTTGTGTGGTTTTGAGCAAGTTTTTTAATCTTGCATTCTAATTTGATTGCACTGTGGTCTGAAAGACTGTTAAGACTTCTGTTCTTTCGCATTTGCTGAGGAGTGTTCTACTTCCAATTATATGGTCAATTTTAGAATAAGTGCGATGAGATGCTGAGAAGAATGTATATTCTGTTGATTCAGGGTGGAGAGTTCTGTAGATGTCTATTAGGTCCACTTGGTCTGAAGCTGAGTTCAAGCCCTCCATATCCTTGTTAATTTTCTGTCTCGTTGATCAGTCTAATATTGACAGTGGGGTGTTAAAGTCTCCCACTATTATTGTGTGGGAGTCTAAGTCTCTATGTAGGTGGCTAAGAACTTGCTTTATAAATCTGGTTGCTCCTGTACTGGGTGCATATGTATTTAGGATAGTTAGCTCTTCTTGTTGCATTGATTCCTTTACTATTATGTAATGCCCTTCTTTGTCTCTTTTGGTCTTTGTTGGTTTAAAGTCTATTTTATCAGAGAATAGGATTACAACTTCTGCTTTTTTTTGCTTGGTAAATATATTCCTCCATTCCTTTATTTTGAGCCTATGTGTGTCTTTGCACATAGTATTGGAAGTTCTGGCCAGGGCAATCAGGCAAGAGAAAGAAATAAAGGATATTCACATAGGAAAAGAGGAAGTCAACTTGTCTCTGTTTGCAGACGACATGATTGTATATTTAGAAAACCCCATCGTCTCAGTCCCAAATCTCCTTAAGCTGATAAGCAACTTCAGCAAAGTCTCAGGATACAAAATCAATGTGCAAAAATCACAAGCATTCCTATACACCAATAACGGACAAACAGAGCAAAATCATGAGTGAACTCCCATTCACAATTGCTATACAGAGAATAAAATACCTAGGAATAAAACTTACAAGGAATGCGAAGGACCTCTTCAAGGAGAACCACAAACCACTGCTCGAGGAAATAAGAGAGGACACAAACAAATGGAAAAACATTCCACGCTCATGGATAGGAAGAATCAATATCGTGAAAATGGCCATACTGCCCAATGTAATTTATAGATTCAATGCTATGCCCATCAAGCTACCATTGACTTTCTTCATAGAATTGGAAACAACTACTTTAAATTTCATATGGAACCAAAAAAGAGCCCACATAGCCAAGACAATCCTAAGCAAAAAGAACATAGCTGGAGGCATCACGCTACCTGACTTCAAACTATACTACACGGCTACAGTAATCAAAACAGCATGGTACTGGTGCCAAAACAGATATATAGACCAATGGAACAGAACAGAGGCCTCAAAAACAACACCACACATCTACAACCATCTGATCTTTGACAAACGTGACAAAAAGAAGCAATGGGGAAAGGATTTGCTATTCAAAATAAATGGTGTTGAGAAAACTGGCTAGCCATATTCAGAAAACTGAAACTGGACCCCTTCCTTACTCCTTATATAAAAACTAACTCAAGATAGATTAAAGACTTAAATGTAAGACCTAAAACCATAAAAACCCTGCAAGAAAACCTAGGCAATACCATTCAGGACATAGGCATGGGCAAAGACTTTATGACTAAAACACCAAAAGCAATGGCAACAAAAACCAACATTGACAAATGGGATGTAATTAAACTAAAGAGCTTCTGCACAGCAAAAGAAACTATCATCAGAGTGAACAGGCAACCTATAGAATGGGAGAAAACTTTTGCAATCTATCTATCTGACAAAGGGCTAATATCCCGAATCTACAAAGAATTTAAACAAATTTACAAGAAAAAACAACCCCATTCAAAAGTGGGCGAAGGATATGAACAGACACTTCTCAAAAGAAGACATTTATACAGCCAACAAACATGAAAAAAGCTCTTCATCACTGGTCATTAGAGAAATGAAAATCAAAAACACAGTGAGATACCATCTCAATCCAGTTAGAATGGCAATCATTAAAAAATGAGGAAACAACAGATGCTGGAGAGGATGTGGAGAAATAGGAACACTTTTTTACTGTTGGTGGGAGTGTAAATTAGTTCAACCATTATGGATGACAGTGTGGTGATTCCTCGAGGATCTAGAACCAGAAATACCGTTTGACCCAGCAATCCCATTGCTGGGTATATCAAAGGATTATAAATCATTCAGCTATAAAGACACATGCACATGTATTTTTATTGTGGCACTATTCTCAACAGAAAAGACTTGGAACCAACCCAAATGTCCATCAATGATAGACTGGATAAAGAAAATGTGGCACATATACACCATGGAATACTATGCACCCATAAAAAAGGATGAGTTCATGTCCTTTGCAGAGACTTGGATGAAGCTGGAAACCATCATTCTCAGCAAACTAACACAAGAACAGAAAACCAAACACCACATGTTCTCACTCATAAGTGGGAGTTGAACAGTGAGAACATATGGACACAGGGAGGGGAACATCGCACACCAGGGCCTGTAGGGGGGTGCAGGGCTAGGGGAGGGATAGCATTAGGAGAAATACCTAATGTAAATGATGGGTTGATGGGTGCAGCAAACCACCATGGCACGTGTAAACCTATGTAACAAAACTGCACGTTCTGCATATGTACCCCAGAACTTAAAGTATAATAATAATAAAAAGAAAATGAAGCATACATCTATGCTATGAAGCAATCTTTTACTTTCAGCATTTGCCCCCGAGAAATGAAAGTACTCATGCCTACATATACTGGCATGCAAATGTTCATAGATAATTTTTACGGTAACCTCTAACTGAAAACAACACAAATATCCATCAGGAAGCAAATGAATAAACGCATGATTGTGTCATCATACAATGGAATACTACTTAGCAATAAGAAGAAATGAAGTATTGATACGTGCAAACACTTGCGTGGGTCTTAAAATAATTATGCTGAGTGAAAAAATGACAGATTGCAAAGAGAGAGAGAGAGAGAGCAAGTACTATATGATTCCATTTATACAAAATTATAGGAAATGCATACTAATCTACAGAGACAGAAAACAGATAATTGTTTGCCTAAGGAAAGGGATTGGAGTCTGCTAGATGTGGCAGGCAAAATCCCAAGAAAACATTTGGAGGTGATGGCTATGTTTATAATCTTTATCATCACGATGCTGTCACACAAACATATATATGTATATATCTATATATTAATCATTTTGAAGGCCTTGAATATGTGTCCGATGTCAATTATATCTCAATAAACCTTGTAATATGTTAAAATATTGAGTCACATTAGTTGATTTGTGAATGGTGAACACACTTTATGATCCAGAATACAGTCTATTGTGTTAAAAATCTATACAATCTTTTTACTCTTTATGTTTAAATGTTTCTCAAATTAGTAAGAATATATATAATATGTAAATATGATCTATATTTTTAGAAAAAGAGGGGTCTGAACTAATTATGGGTTCATGCATTCACATCTGTTAAGTATGAATGGGTTTCAGGGTTTTAGATATTAAAGTATTTCCTAATTCAATTAAAAATGGAAAGTAAAATACGGAATAGATAAGAGGTTGGAAGTAAAACACTGGAAACAAGTAAGTTATACAATTATCTTATATACAGCCCTTGGAAATTCTGTTGGGAAAATTACTAAGATAGCAAGACAGTAACATATCCAGTAAATGAGCAGTATTGTTCAGCAAGTAAACAATCATTAAGACTTAAGGAAAAATAAATATCGTTGCTAATAGTAAATATATTCAGTGTTTAAACCATGTTCCCCTATGTCTTCCATTAATTTCATGCGGATTGCATTATCCCTGCCTGGCATGAGTACTGGGCAACTCTTCCTGCCATATTCATGAGCTAGGAAAGTAGCACAGATTTGGCAAAAACAGTTTGTCAATTTGAATAAGCCAAGAAACTATTCACACCCTTTAATCTGGCAATTGAATTACTAAGTAGACTAAGTATTCCTTCTGAAATACTGAACAATTTGTAGCAAAAATGTGTTGATGGTAGCATTTTTTATTGTGCCAAAATATTGCAAATAGTCTAATTCTTGCCTCCTCTTATAAACAATACATGGGCTAGCCATGGAAATAAGAGGAGTGCACATCTATAAATGTGGGAAATGTCATATATTGAGAGACAACATAGTATAGAAAAATGAAGCATATTTAAGGTACACAACTTAAAACCCTAAAAAGATAGATGATAGACATATAGACAAAAATATTTGTAAAGTAAGTTTATTTTTAAATTTTCTATTATGAGATTATATTATCGTTATAACTAAAATAAACAAACACATCCAAGAAAAGGCTATCAAAACCATGGGATATGTAAATGAACCAAATTAAACTAAATTTCTGAATGTATGCAGTTAGGAAGAAATGGAGCTAATGAAACACCACATAACAATGAAATATTGATTTTATAAAAACTAGTTATGCTAATGAGAGTTGCAATGCTTTTCTCGATGTATTTGACAACTTAGCTTTAGAAACTGTACTTATTCTAGCAGGAAATAGCCAGGCATGACAAGCTTTTCCCGAGGCTTATTTTATCCAAGTACATGTGCCTGAGGTAGCTGTTAATTTCTATCTCACACTTGAAAGAGAAAATGACACATATTTTTTTAAAAATCACCTGACACCAGTCAGAATGGCTATTATTAAAAAATTGAAAATCAACAGATGTTGGTGAGGATGTGGAGAAAAGGGAACACTTACACACCACTGGTGGGAAGGTAAAATAGTTCAGCCACTGTGGAAAGCAGTTTGGAGATTTCTCAAAAAACTTAAAACAGAACTACCATTTGACTCTGTAATTCCATTACTGGGTATATACCACCCACCCCCCAAAAAATTGTTCTATCAAAAAGACACATGCACTTGCATATTCATCACAGCAATGCTCACAATAGCAAAGACATGGAATCAACTTAGGTACCCATCAACGGTAGACTGGATAAAGAAAATGTGGTACATGGACACCATGGAATACTATGCAGCCATTAAAAAGAATGAAATTACGTCCTCTGCAGCAAAATAAATGCAGCTAGAGGCCATTATGCTAAGAGAATTAATGCAGGAACAGAAAAGCAAATACCACATGTCACGTGTAAGTGAGAACTAAACATGAGTACTCATGGACATAAATGTGGGAACAATAGACACTGGGGACTACTAGAGGGGGAAAGAGGGAAGAGGGCAAGGACTGAGAAACTACCTTTTGGGTACTATGCTCAATACCTGAGTGGTGGGATCATTTGGACCCCAAACCTCAACACCACACAATAAAATCATGTAACACACTTGCACATGGACCCCTTGAACCTAAAATAAAAATTGAAATAAAAAAATCATTTTTGCTTTAATTGTTTGAGTCTCTGGGTTTTCAAACATTGAATTGCATAAGTTATGGAAACACGACTCATAAATAGATAGACTGGTACTGAGGTCACTTTGGCTTCCAAAATGCAGGAACATACAGAGATTTTTGAATGAGACCAGAGTGCATCTTGGAGAAACAGAGTATCTGTTGGTTTTTTTGTCCTTAGACGTGTGTGTAAGAGTGAGTGGGTTGGTGGGTCTGTGGCCGGTGATAAGGGAAGACGATGGTACAGATTCTAGGCCTGAGTTGAAAATAATATTCACAAATTTCATATAAGAGAAAGAAGCAACCTCATATGTTGCTCTCCTACTAGCTCTTTCTCTCTTTTCCTTCTGCCTTGTGAAACCAACCTTCTTCACAAGAGGATATAAGATCCATATGTTTTAGGGATTTCCCTCCCAGTCCATGAAAAGCCATCAAAGCTAATAAATGGATTAGGAATTCACTGCATTGCTAAGCCTTTCCCTGCATGGCGGTCAGCATCTGGGAATCGGGCTGCACTTTTCACTTGTGATACAGATGTCCTGGTGGTTATGTCAACAAATCACAAATCTATCATCTCTCTTTTATATCCACTCATGCTTATTTACTGTGATTTTAGCTTTAGGCTGGTTGCAGTTCCCAAGAAGTTTACCAAAAGCAGCTATGAGCTGACCACTCACCCACTGCTAGCTCAGGCTGGGGCCATTCTGTGATGCCAAGTGTTAAATTTCTGTGCTAGTCAGAACACAGCCCCTGTATTAGTCCGTTCTCATGCTGCTAATAAAGACATATCTAAGACTGGGTAATTTATAAAGGAGAGAGGTTTAATTGACTTACAGTAAGAGTGAGTTTGGCTCACTCATGGCTGGGGAGGCATCACAATCATGGCAGAAGGTGAATAAGGAGCAAAGTCAGGTCTTACATGCAGCACGCAAGACAGAACTTGTGTAGGGAAACTCCCCTTTATAAAACCATCAGATCTCGTGAGACTTATTCACTATCATGAGAATAGCATGGGAGAGACCCGCCCCCATGATTCAATTACCTCCCACTGGGTCCCTTCCACCACACATGGGAATTATGGGACTATAGTTCAAGGCAAGATTTGGGTGGGGACAGAGACAAATCATATCAGCCCCATTTCTGCAGCATTGAAAATCCCATACTTTCTGTTGTCCTGAGTCTCCCATTACCTCCACCAACAACGTGGGTCTCCTCAAAATGTTCCATCAGCACCATCTATCCAAGAGTGCTACATGCTTCACTATCTTCTCATCAAGGATGTTCCCACGCCCTAGTCACTTCAGGCTTATAGTCATTTTAATGAAATGCTTCCATTCCAGGAATGACTGTACTTACTCCAGTGCTCTCCCAATATTTTATTCTCCTAAAATATCTTTAATTGATTGGCTTTCACATACTGTCATGCAATAGTTGGGCATGATAAGCTTTTTCTTGAATCCGGTGGTTTGGCATAATCATTATCTAAGACCGGGTTTGTTTTGAAAAGGGAGAAAGAGAGTTGATGCTATGAGATTGAAGGAAGCATCCTTTACCCTACAAGATTTCTCCTAATAGTCTAACGACACTTTCTTTTTTTATTTTTATTATTATTATTATACTTTAAGTTCTAGGGTACATGTGCACATCGTGCAGGTTTGTTACATGTGTACATAAGTGCCATGTTGGTGTGCTGCCCCATTAACTCGTCATTTACATTAGGTATTTCTCTTACTGCGATCCCTCCCCCCTCCCCCAACCCCGTGACAGGCCCACTTTCTTAAAGAGCAGTCAATAAACAGTAGAGGTGGGGATAATCATTTAGTGATTCCCATCATCTTAATCTAAGGGTTCTCTAAAATGGGACTCTCTCAACATTAGAAACACCTCTATAACAGCCAATCTCAGTGCACTGGAACTTAAACTGTTCCTTCCAAATGTTCAGAATGGCTCCATTGCTTTTAAAGCCAGTATCTTGTGAAGGAGATGTACATAAAGTAAATTCATATCCTACCTTCTCTAGGGAGGTTTCCATTTGAAATATTATCTTCTTGTTGACCCCAGAAAGGGATTCATACCTTTCAGATTCATTGACTTTTGTTTTGTTTTGTTTTAACCATCATCTTTAAATCTGATGATTAATGTTTTCGTCAAGTTCAAACAATTCCTTCCAACGTAGCTCCATAAGACCATTCGGTACCATGGATTATGGACCCTCTAATCTGTTTAACAACTCTATACAGCTGTTGGAATTGTCTGAGAAATTTGCCATATTGATAGAAATGAAACCTATATGTAGACAGTATCAAGTGGGAAGAAACACTATATTTTAATAAATGCATGATGATGTTTTGTGAATATTTGCCACTTATGTATGTCAAAAGATTTTTTCACACACATTTCAAAGAAGCTATGCAGTAAAAGATTACTGCATTTAAGTTGGGTTATCATCAAAGATTAAACCGAAAGCAATTAAAAAGCCATTATATATACCATGTCTGCCCTCATTCATACATCATCAGAATGTTTCATAAGTAGCTAACCACCTCCATGCATTTTCAGGTTCAGAAAAGATTATAATAAACTTATAAGTCTCTTGTGTACATTAAAGCTGCATCTCTGCTCATGACCACAAAATTGAAGTATTATGTTTATAACAGATGCCACCTTAAGTAATTAATTTAAAGAAGTAAGCATATTGACATAATTGAAATGTTGAGCTGAACTATTATTTGCATGACCTGCTGTATTCACTAAAAACTAAAGATTCTGAACACACTAATTTTCACATGCACAGAGTCATAAGTCAGTCATCAGACTTAAGATGCAAACTGTCTATTTGAGTGACAAGCGTTTAAACTTTGAGATGAGGGAAATAAAGGAGATCCTATTGACATATATTCAGATATCTTTCATTGTACTGAAATCAGGGTACCAGTTTTTAGGACATTTGTGAAACATCATTCTCTTGGACATTTATTTTACTTTGATAATTCATATCTTTAAAAATATTCCTTATAAAGAGGCCCAAGAGTAACTTACAGCATACATTTTCTGATTTCATTGTAGGTTTATTTAATAAAAATTGCCAATTTCAGAATTCACATAGGAATATAAATAGCATTGTTTGGAGAGAAAACTAGCAAATAAATGGTCTCCAAACATCAAAGTTAAATTTAAAAAATATATTTTTAATCACTGGTCATGCAATTGGCTTCAGAGATAAGAGCCCAGGAAACAGTTGATATGGTAAAGAGCCAAGTAAAATACAGTGAAAGAAAAGTTACCTGCTGGCTACTCAATAGCTCAGTCAAAATCTGGTCCTTAAACTTTGCATGGAGATAGTGGATTTCAAATTTTAGTTTCACCAAATTCCCCTGGTAAGACTCTTTAACATAGACACCATCATTTTTAACAATCACCACTGGGAATATTGGCAATCCACATGTATTATGGACAATATTTTTGAAGACTATTTACATGAAAGAGAGAGGGAGACAAAATGAAAGAGAAAGAGAGAGGGAGAGAGAGAGGAAGAAGGATTAATAAACAACCATATTTTAACATTTCAATAACACACTGCAATTAGGCCAGGCATGGTGGCTCATGCCTGTAAACCCAGCACTTTGGGAGGCCAAGGTGGGTGAATCTCTTGAGCTCAGGAGTTCGAGACCAGTCTGGGAAACATGGAGAAACTCTGTCTTTACTAAAAATGCAAAAAAATTAGCCAGGTGTGGTGGCACATGCCTGTGGTCCCAACTACTCAGGAGGCTGAGATGGGAGGATTGCTTGAGCCTTGGAGGCAGAGATTGCAGTGAGCTGTCATCATGCCACTGCACCCTAGCCTGAGTGACAGAGAGAGGCCTTGTCTCAAAAAACAAACAAACAAAACAAAAACACTACAATTAGACTTTAGACAAGTGCTTTTAAAAATATATTTAACTGAAATTCTGATAGAGAGAAATGATGAACAGTTAACTGTTAATGGTGAGTTTTCTAAAACACAAAAGGCATGATGAATTACATATAATACAGCATGTAAAAGGCATATTATGTACGCAAAAAAGTTTACCAAATTGAATGTTAAATAGAAAAGAGATGAGAATTTTTTAAAAAGTGGTTTACTAAAATTGTGAGACCATAAATATTTCAATAAGCGAACACAGTTCAAAATAAATATTTTGTTAGCATTTCTTGAAAACATTGTCTTCATTTTGTTGGAGTATATTATGATAATTGATCATATTTGGAGGAAGAAGATATTCTTCCTACAATCAACTCATGATTTAACAGAGAGGCACTTCTCAGGGAAACAGCCATATGCTTCATCTAAATAATTTCTTCTTTTTTTTTTTTAGACAGGGTTTCGCTCTGTCACCCAGGCTGGACTGCAATGGTGTGATCAAGCTCACCGCAGCCTTGATCTCCTGGGTTCAAGTGTTCCTTGTACCTCATCCTCCTAAGTAGCTGGGACTACATGCTACAAGTCACCATGCCCAGCTAATTTTTTTATTTTTGGTAGAGATAGGGTCTTGCTATGTTGCCCAGGCTGGTCTCAAACTCCTGAGCTCAAGGGATCCTCCAGTCTCATCCTCTCAAAATACTGGGATTACACAGGACCCACTTCATTATTTTATTTCCTAACATTGCATCTCCCTCCTTATTTTCAAGCTCGATCTTGCATAACAGAAAGATAGTTAAAATTTTCCCAAAAGGTACCACTTGATGAATAAGAGATGAATAGGTATCTAGGAAACTGAAAGAATGAGGGTGAGTAGAGAAAATACATTTTCATTTTACTTCATTCTGAAGTGATGTTGACACTTCTTCAGGGATCTACCCCTGAGTCTCTACCAATAGCCTCCTATCCTAAAGCAGTTTGTTGATTTCTAGATGACTAAGACTTATTCAAAATGCATGAGAAATGGCCATTGAGAACTGAAAGATATCGTCACTTTTTTTTTTCTGTGAAATCTGATACTTTCTCTTGAACATCAAGTCCATAAAACACACAAATTGAGTTAGTTCAGGAATACGAAGTTAGACCCTGGAAACCAATATCCTGCCGTTTTGCTGCCCCAGCACCCTGGCTTATAACGGTTTAATAAATGCCTTCCAGGGCTCACTTAATAACACTTTATTGAGTTTTAGAAAAAAAAGATAGCCACCATTTTTTTCCACTTTGCATTAAACTGAAGAATATAGAAATAATAAAACATACAGTATTATAATGCCACCACATTTAACTTATCTTGCATGGAAAGGTCATCTTGTAAGCACATTTGCTTGATTGAAATGAAATCTCTCTATATATATGGTTGATATTTCAAAAGTGACTATTAAAAAAAATACAATGAGTATCAGTTCTCAGATAAAGAAAATCTTGATCTTGATTCAACTGTGCTCTCGTATACAATGTATTTTATATATTGTAGTAATTCCTTAAACATCACTAGAGAACAGTCAGAAAATGCTTTTGAAAATATTTTTACTTTCGGAATTATGTCACTATATTGAAAAACATCAATATACTATTCTTTTCAGAAACAGAATTTACTCTTTCTTCTGCCATCTTGAAGAACAGAGTTTTCCGATAGAACTTTCTGCAATGATGAAAATATTGTATATCTGAGCTTTGCAATAGAATAACCACAAGCCACACTTGGCTGTTAACAACTGATATGCAGCTATTGAAAATAAGGGACTGGATTTTTAATTTAACTTAAATTTATTAAATGTAATTGACCACATGTGGCTAGTGGCCACCATATTGGACACTGTAGATCTGTAGATCAAATCCTTGCAGTTGCATCAGCTCAACATCAGAGTTTATTAGAAATGCCGATTCTATGTACTTCACCCCTGAACAATCCAGGCAGGGCTTGTATTTTAACAAAATCCCTAGATGATTCATATGCATGTTAAATTTTGAGAAGTACTCACCTAGAAATTGCAGGAAAAACAAATTGTCAGTATCAGCATTTATGTCAGAGAAGAGCTATTCAAAAGGCAAGTTCCATGCCTACAATTCATACAACAACATGCAAATAAAATACCATAAACATTCTTCAAAAACATGTCTATGGATTTCAAGGATTGTTGCAAGAATTATACGTATGTATTGGGTTTTTGCCAGAGTATACATGTATTGAACATTTTCTTTTGATCTCTTTGATCATAACTTTGAAAGTCACTTGTAGTCCTCTCAGGCACAAAACTTTTGGACAGAATGCCCTCTTTTATTATAAAATATTTGAAGAAATAATTTAAAGCTGCAATGAGACTATAATTTTTCTTTGATGTGAGATACTAAATGACAATGTCTTGAAGGATTAAAGCATATGGTATTACAGTTGTTCTAATTATTACAGTTATTGTGCTTTTCTTTAACCTATTAATGTATGTTAAGTCTCAAATGATAATGTTTAAAGCAAACTTAAGTTTTAATTGATGAAGTTACTGGCTCCAGCAGACACATTTATGAGTACTCTTACAGTGAGTATGGAAAAAAATATCTACCCTTTAATCTCTGTGCTGAATGGGAAGGAGTTAATGAGTTCAATAACCACTAAGCTCACATAACCTCCTTTAAACAAAAATGAAAATGCACAGAGGAAGCTAGTTTCCAGTCTCAATGTGTAAAATAACTACAGTATGTTCTTCAGTGCATACACTTTAATATATACACACTGTTTGAATGCAGGTAGAAAAAGCTTTTCTTAAGCTCTCTGAGTGAGAGGAAAATCATGGTCATAATTTACATAACTTCATGATAAAATATAGAAATTTGTTTTGCAAATCCGAGGAGCTAGGTCAGGAAAGTGAGACATCACATTGCTAACAAGGACAGGAAAATGGGTTTTGAGCATTGCCTTATCTAGTATGATGTATTTTCTGAGATTTGGTCCTGTGGCTTATGCCTGTAATCCCAGCACTTTGGGAGGCTTAGGCAAGTAGATCACTTGAGGTCAGGAGTTCAAGACCAGCCTGGCCAACATGGTGAAACTCTGTCTCTACTAAAAACACAAAAATTATCCAGGCATGGTGGTGGGTGCCTGTAATCCCAGCTACTCAGGAAGCTGAGATAGGAGAATAGCTTGACCCTGAGAGGCGGAGGTTGCAATGAGCCAAGATCATGCCATCACACCCCAGCCTGGGCTACAGAGCAAGACTCTGTCTCGAAAAAAAGAAAACAATAACATATTATACCTATGGAATCCACTCAACTCCCCGCAGGAAGGAAGGAAGGGTGTAGATTCATGTCCTCTCTAGCACATGAGCTACGCAGGGAGAAAACCACAGGGTTCTTCATGCCCTTTTCCCTCTTCCCAATTGATTCTGTGTCTTGACAGTTAGGTAGGAAGCAGGGAAAAGAAATCACAAGTGGAAAAAAGAAAAGTAGTCAGAGAGATAATGAATCAGAAAATGGACATCAATGACAAAGATTCAACCATGGGACATAGAAATATCGGGAAAGACAAACAAATAATGACTGAATGAGATTCCTGGGACTGTGGATAGCTGGGAACAACAGACATGTATTCACTCACAGATCCGGAATCCAGAAGCTTGAATTCCAGGTGTTGGCAGGGACTTTTTCTGAGAATATGGGTTCTGAGAATCTGTTCCATGCCCTGTTCCTAGTTTTGGGGTTTCCTGAAGTCTTTGGTGTTCCTTGGCTTACAGTTGCTTCTCTCCAATCTCTTCCTCTGTCCTCTTACGATGTTCTCTCTGTGTGTCTGTCTTTTCACATGACAGTCTCTTCTTTGTGTGTCTGTCTTTGTGTCTCTGTGTCTGCTTGTAACTGCCCAATGGGCTCACCTTGCCCGCTGCCTAGACAGAAGCGATTTCTCAAGACAGGGGAATTGCAATAAAGAGCAATTCACACAGAGCTGGCTGTGTGGGAGACAGTAGTTTTATTATTATTCAAATCAGTCTCCGTTAGCACTCGGGAATCAGGGTTTCTAAGAATAATTTGTTGGATGGGGAAAGGCCAGTGTGTCAAGAGTGCTGACTGGTTGGGTAGGAGATAAAATCATAGGGAATTGAAACTGTCCTTTTGCACTGAATCAGTTCCTGGGTGGGGACCGCAAGATCAGATGAGGCAGTTTATCAATCTGGGTGGTGCCAGCTGATTAATCCAGTGCAGGGTCTGCAAAATAATATTAAACACTGATCTTAGGAGCAGTTTAGGGAGGGTCAGAATCGTGTAGCCTCCAGCTGTATCACTCCTACGATATAATTTCGAATCTTGTGGCTAATTTGTTAGTCCTACAAAGGCAGTCTAGTCCCCAGGCAAGAAGGAGTTTTGTTTTGGGAAAGGGCTGTTATCATCTTTGTTTTAAACTATAAACTATATAAACTAAATTCCTCCCACAGTTAGTTCAGCCTACGCCCAAGAGTCAACAAGGACAGTCTGGAGGTTAGAAGCAAGATGGAGTTGGTTAGGTCAGATGTCTGTCACCGTCTCAGTTACAATTTTGCAATGTCGGTTTCATCTTCTCTTGTTTTAAAGATGCCTGCCATGCTGGATTAAGGCTGCACTTCACTCCAGCATGACCTCCTCTTAACTTGCATCTTAATTACCTCTTTAAAGAGAGACCCTATTTCCAAATAAAGTCAAAGCCACAGTTGCCAAGATAGAGGATGTCAACATAAATTTTTGGATGACACAATTCAATTCACAACATAGACAATAATTTTTAAAGGCTGTAGCAATAGCAAGAAAGAGAGAAACATGAAGACACTAAGACTTGAGATTTTTGTACTTAGCAAAAATGTAGAAAGTTATACTCTCATTGGAAGGATGGCAGGAAAAACTCAGAAATCTAATGCAAACAACATCAAACAAGCAAAATGAAACACCATCCTCTCTTTTGATGGTAAAATGTCTTTGTGAAGTTATCTTTTAAATTTTTCTACTAGAATATTTAAAATTGCATTGGTTTCTCTTCATTATACTTCTTTTCTTTTTTGTCTCTCCCTTGTTATACAGAGTTAATTTGAGATCTAGAATTCTCCAAACAGAATACAGGCACCTACTATGTCATTTGTGTTAGTCTCTCAAGCCCAAAACTGTAATTTTGTGCATTTGGTATTAAATAGACAGAAACAAGTTTCTGCAGGGATCTAAATAGCTTATCAATTTAGCCCAAGAATAATATTTACACTTTTTGAGAAGTTAAAAGGACTATGTTCAATACAGTAGAAATTTTAATTTTACCCTTCAGCACTTATGAGAATGGCATGTTTAGAATTCAGCCCTGTAGAAAATATGCAACCCTTTAGTACTCAACTAAGATTAGGATGCACATTTGTTCAATTAAAGAATGTGAAAAGCTGTAAAGGAAGAAAGAGGTTAGAGACCTGAATTTCTCTTTCAAGATTTGAGAAAATATGCAAAAGGCATATACCTGTAAATCTTGATCAGAAACAAGGCCAGACAGCATAAACATAAAGCAAATCTGAAGAGAGCTCATGACGTTGAAAAGGTTTCTCTCTGCTTCTGAAAAATTCAAATTCAAGAAGCTAGATGTTTTTCTTCATGTGTTGGAGGAATGTTTTTGTTTGCTTGTTCGTTTTAATAGCACAATTCTCATAATGAACATTTGACTATTGCAACAACAGAGGGTCATCAAGCATCCCTTCACCGTCCTACCCTGTGATACAATTCCAGCCCTCAGGACGGTCCACTATTCTTCCGTATCTAACGTTTTTAAGCGTTCTGATTCAGTAACCCCTCCAGCACCAACACAAACGATAACCGTTGAAGGGTGAGCCAGTTTTGATAAAATAAAAAGACATGCCCTATTCTTAAACCCTTATCTGTATCTCTGTGATAACTTCTGAATTTGTGGACTTTTTCAGTAAGATACATTCTGTGTACAGTTCTGGGATAAAGACAAGATGCAGCAGAGAGAGAAGGAAAATGCTGTACAACTTATAAAGTAAGTCTTCCTGTAGAAATTGAAGTTGGATTTGATATGAAATAAAGGAAGCAACATTTAGGACACTGATCCCAAGTGAATCCAATGATGAAACCATGAATATTTCTACTTTTAATGTCTACTGGTGTTTGTAATAATCACTTTTTAAAAAAATCAGAACTATGTCATTTTCTGTTGTGAATATCTTGGGGCAGGAAATGAGAGGTTGGAAGTAAACAATGAAGTTGAGGAAGCAATAGAAAAGTTATCAATGCCAGAGGAGAAAAACCAAGGTAGTTTTACCGAAATCTGTATCATAATAAGGAAAAGAGGTCTAGAATCTGAAAGTAGATTTATTGAATTTGGTTTATCCTAACCAATTCAGAAGGGTCTTTGAAAGAATTCAGAAGTTTTTAAAAGCAAGCTAAATGGGAACAAAATACCAAACTGAAATTTTCATTTTAATATTTCCTCTCTTTCCTAGTCTAAATCTTAAAGAAAAAAATTATATGTCATAATAGATTGCCTATTTTAACAAAACACATCAGTAGAGTGGGAGAGATTTCACAGTGTGTAAATATCATTGTATAAGCATCCTCCACACCAAAAGCATCCACTCTAACATTCAAATACAAAAGCATCAAACAAAGAAGAGAAGCCAGACAGAAATTACGTTCACCTCTTTTGAAAATCAGTATGTTTTCCTCTTGGTTTTGGTTTTCATAAGATAATAATTCTTTGCATTTGTGGGCTATAAAATACAAAAGGTAACCTCAAGGAACAAGTACATGCAAATTCCAAAGATGATGGATGTTTCATGCCTACAAAAGAAACAAAAAAGGATGTTTTGTTCCTGCCAAGGAAATGAATAAATAAATGAAATGAAAAGGTCACTTCTCTATAAATGACTGGTGAGCAGTTTTATAACTTGGAAAGTTTAATTTTATACAATCATAATGTTATGTTATAAGCTGATATTCTATATATTATGAACCTTAAAGATAAGGAGATACTACCAGATATTCACACAAATAGTGGATAGAAGGCAATAATTATTTTAATTTAATAGAGAAATAAATATTTTTCTCTAAGTTGGTCTCTGGATTAGAAAGAAACACATCTTCACATCTCTTCTACAGAAATACCAGTGTATTAGGCCATTCTTGCACAGCTATAAAGAAATATTTGAGACTGGGCAATTTATAAGAAAATAGGTTTAATTGGCTCAGGTTTCTACAGGTTGTACAGGAAGCATAGCAGCCTCTGCTTCTGGGGAGGCCTCAGGAAGCTTCTAATCATGGCAGAAGGCAGAGGGGGAGCAGACACATCACATCGCAAGAACAGAGCAAGAAAGAGATCAAGGGTGAGGTACTATAAACTTCTGCCATGATGTCATAAGAACACAAGAACTATTGCAAAGAGAGCACCAAACCATGAAAGCTGCACCCCCATAACCCAAAAACCTCCCACCAGGCCACACTTCCAACATTGGAGATTACTATTCAACACGAGATTTGGCAGGGACAAATCTCCAAACTGTATCGCTCTACCCCGATCCCTCACAAATCTCATGTCCTTCTCACATGGCAAAATACAATGAGGCCTTCTCAACAGTCCCCCAAACTCTTGACTCATTCCAGCATTAACTCAAATGTCCAAGGTTTAAAGTCTCATCTGAGACAAGGCACGTCCCTTCCATTGCCTTGCTTTATTGGACCATAACCTAGTAAATGTCCCAAGTTCCAGACATACTCCTCTCTGCTCCCATTATAATGCATCATCTCTAACACTTAAGGATAAACTTCTGTCAGTATAATATCTCATTTATTTGCTTCCGGCCCACTGCCATGAACAGCCTAAGGTGATCATGTGGTAAGTGTACATTCAGGTTGAGAGCAAACCTTGGATGTATCCTGATGCCTGGAAACCAGGACTGCCATGTTGCAGACTGGGCAGTTGCACACAAGAGAGCCCCAAATTCTGCAAAAGGGTAACTGGGAATGGTGACAAAAAGGGATACACATATTATCACACATTTGTTCCTAGATACGTGGGTGCTACTAGATATTGGGGACAGAGCATCATATATAGGTAGTTGGTTAGCTGCATAAAATGCATCTTGAAAGTCGGTGTCCCATCCCTGCAGGATTTTATCCCAGAGGAAACATCTTAACTGATGCCATAATGGACACATTTTATCTTCATGATGATGCCAGCTGCTTCTGAGAGATGTGGGACGTCATTAGAAAATTGCATCTTGCCCACCATGTATAAGCAGTTATCCTAAGGGACGGTGACTCTCTTCAACTTCCCACCTATTTTCAAAGACCACATGAGCTCACATGGCATGAAAGAACTCGGGCCAGAATGCAGAAAGATGCATGGTGCTTGCTTGGAGTAGAATGTCACGAATTAACGATGAGTCAGAGACCACTTGGAATTGTTCACTTTGGTTGCTGCCAAAATCAGAGGTGGACTGATGAAATAAGGAGTGGAAAGAGATCCCTGCTGTTGAGAAGACATTGAATATTGAAGAATTAATAAGCATCTATATAACTACAGTCTTAAATACAACCCAAGAAGCAAATGAAAATGATCTTAAAATGAATACACTATGGAAAGATAGATAGGGCAAATGTTTTTGTTGTAAGCATGAATTTAATTCTAATGCTTTGACATTTTGGGGCTTTGTTGACCTTGAGGGAGCTATACCTCCTAGAATCAGCCACTTCCCAGAGATAGTGAAGAATCAGCTACAAGTGTGCCTTTCATATGCAAATCAACCAGTCCAGAGGCCACACCTTAACTACCTCCTTTACTGGTCTCTCACACTCCACATTTCTATTTCACTGTCCTCATCATCCCAGGACCAGGTATGAGACAACTCGGGGAAGCCCCTACATCCTGGATTCTGCTGAAATTATGAAAACCAGCCAATCCTAAACCTGCTTACCTTGCCTCACCCATTTACTCATGTGAAAAACGCAATAAAACTCTTGCCATACCATGCCTTTTTGATCACACCCACCCTGCCTCCTGATCAATGCTGGTGCTCTCCCATGTGGCCCTCCATGGTGTGGCATGCTCTCAACTCTTAGGAACTGTGAGCAACAAACTGTAGCAGTTATCTCCTGATCTCTTGGCCTTGCTGTATCTCAGTAATAATAAAACCTACATTTTAGAACAGTCTTTGATCACACAAAACTGCAGTATTGATAGCATATTGAAGAACCCCCACAAAGTCAACTCAGTCATGGAACATATTAAAAATACAAAGCAAAGGCCAGGTGTGGTGGCTTATGCAGTAATTCCAGCATTTTGGTAGGCTGAGGCAGGAGGATCATTTGAGGCCAGGAGATTGACACCAGCCTGGGCAGCGTAGTGAGACCCCATCTGTATAAAAAATAAAAATAAAAATTAGCCGGGCATGGTGGCACATGCCTGTAGTTCCAGCAACTCGAGGCTCAGGCAGGAGGATCACTTGGGGCCCTGCAGTCAAGGCTGTAATGAGCCATGATCGTGACACTGCACTTCAGCCTGGGTGACAGAGTAAGACCCTGCCTCAAAAAAAAAAAAAAAAAAATTATAAAGCAATGTTATTGCCAACATCTAAAATCTTATCTTGAGTTTGAATGATGTAAATCAATATTAAACGTTGTAACAACTTAAAAGATCTGATGGCAAGAGAAACATGAACATGTGAATGCTGTTTTACATATTCCAGGAATTAATTTATAGATTCCAGAGTCTTACCTGTGCATGAACCACTAGTAATGATGCAGAGGATAATGTGGTTGAAAAGGTTAATTAAAGTAGGTGTTAAAAAGTAAAGTGTGTGCCGGGCGCGGTGGCCCATGCCTGTAATCCCAGCACTTTGGAAGGCTGAGGTGAGTGGATTGCCTGAGGTCAGAAGTTCGAGACCAGTCTGGCCAACATGATGAAACCCCAACTCTACTAAAAATACAAAAAAAGTAGCCAGACGTGTTGGTGTGCGCCTGTCATCCCAGCTAATCGGGAGGCTGAGGCAGGGGAATTGCTTGAACCAGGGAGGTGGAGGTTGCAATGAGCCGAGATCACGCCACTGCACTCCAGCCTGGGTGACAGAGTGAGACTCCATTTTGTGGTGGCTTGTGCCCTTATCAAGCCTTTTTCGATGACTTTCCTTAAATATAATTATCTCCAGGCTATAATAAATCTATAATACATGCATTATGAAATGCTACATATAATAAAGATGTATTCTTAAATATAACATCTCATAGAACCTGAATCGCTCTTATGTGGAGAATTTTTCGCTGCTGAGATTCCAGTGCAGCTTTTAAACATGTAACTGAAATATCTGAAACAGGATATTCATATAAATCAAGTCTGCCAATAACAGAATCCAATAGCAATCAGAAAATTACTCAAAAATCAGTTGAGCCCTTGAATATCCTAACATTGTACAAGTTTAACACTGCTTCAACAAGATAAAAAATTGTCACTAGTTACTAGCCAAAATTCATCAAGGATGACAAAATAGCACATTTTAGAAACTAAATATATGATACAGGATGGAGGATAAATGTACAACTTTCATGGTCTGATATGCCATAATACTGAAGAGTAACTCATATGCTTTATGTAATGTGACTTTTGTTATCTGGTTAATAAAGAATTGATTAGTAGAAAAATGCAGTAACTGGAGATATTGAGACTACGAGTTAATCATTTCAGCCACAGTGGTTAGAATGATTGAAATATCCAATGGGAATTCACTGTGTAAATGTAAGGTCAGCAACAAGCCCTCAGCACTTGTATTTATGGGACAAGGAGGAATCAATACCAATTAATTATCTCATCTTTTCTTATCATTTTGAAGCACAAGGACATGATGAAACATTACGTTTTCCCTTTGAGATACGCTTTCAGGTCCTGCATATCAATCAAACTACTGCCTCAGCTGGTCTGAAGGATCCCACGAGGATCTGACTCTCCAAAGAATGCAGTTTCTGCATCCTGATGACTTCATCCTCATTACCCCAACCGGTCACTGACCCCAATGTTCCAGTCTCTTGTGCTCCATGATCTCCTTAAAAACTCTAGCCTAGAACTCCTTGGGAAGGTGAGTTTGAGGGTCTTCTCCCATCTCCTTACTCAGTGCACTGCAATCACTAACTCTTTCTCTGCTGCAAACCCTGCTGTCTCACTGTAATTGGTTACCCAACCACATTATGGTGCAGACACATTAACCTGTCGTTCTTATAACACCTGTTGCTTAAGCCCTGACTCTTAATTGCATTTCCTCCTACAATGATGTGATAGGATAGTCTTTGTAATTAACAGGATTTGTGTCTTCTCACTCGTAAAAGCCAGTTTCTCATGGCAACCGTCCTGTGACTCATATATTCATCATAATCCTTAGGAAGAAAACAAACTCAAAACTGAAAGCCTTGTTTTAAATTTCCATTTTCACAGATTATTTTAATGACTGTTTTAAAAAATGTAATGAGTAACTTACTCATAAAATTAACTGGAAACATTAGATGACTCACACCATTCTCATTTTTTAATTAAATGCATGTTTCATGGAATTTAAAGCTCAAATGACAATTTGTATACATTTTCTATGCATTCAGTAGAGACAAAAACAGACTGTTTCTGTCTCTCTCTCTGTCTCTTTGTCCCTCTCTGTCTCTCTCTCTCTCTCACACACACACACGCAGAGAGAGAGAGAGAAAGAGAAAGACT
The DNA here is from genome assembly GCF_008728515.1 of Papio anubis. NCBI lineage: Eukaryota > Metazoa > Chordata > Mammalia > Primates > Cercopithecidae > Papio > Papio anubis. Next base: position 139,530,843 of record NC_044996.1, read on the forward strand.
GAGACAAAATATATGAAATTCACGTTTCCTCATTTGGTTCTACATGAAGCTACTCATTGTTACCTTCACCTACACATGTATGAACAAAAATGTGTCCCAATATCCCAACAAGGAGCTTTCTTACCGTAAAGTATATTCACAGACTTCCCCCTGAAGATTATCTGAATTTATAATAATGTTGATTAGTTTCTTGCTCCAATAACTCATCTTCCATGAAGACGTTAAAAAATAAAATTTCAAGGATGATTGATAGTTGCCGTTTAATAAGAGCAGGTTTTTTTTTTTAATATGAGCACAAAGTTCAGATTTGTAAATTTAATTTTCAGTTCAGATTGGAGAGACATGAAAGGTACTAAAGAAGGGTAAATTGAAATATGTTAAAGCAGTCTTTATGTCGCACCAAGGCTAGATTCTCATTCATGTCAATGTGGATAGAAAGGATCATAATTACATAAAAGTATTAGGCAAAGCTCTCCACCCAGGTGTTTTCTAACTAGTTGGTTTGGCATTGTGTAAGTTTTTATTTACTTTTAAACTGTTATAGCAATTTCTCAATATAAGAAAATATATTATCAATAATAGCAGAAAATGTTCACTCAGTCATCTGAATCTGCTTCATGTATTTTGATGCATGCATGTGTTTGTGGTTGATGACTGAGTAAAGAAAAAAAGGTAGAAAAGGAAAGGCAGAGATTCTGAAATTCAGTCAGTATACCAAATACTAGATGAACACATCTCTTTCTTTTTATTCCCAAGATTTGTCATTTGATTTTAAAACTTCTTTAATAGTATTTCCTTCAACATATACCTGTATTGTCTTTGAGCCAAATATTTTTTCTAAGTAGGTATGTACTTTATTCAATAAGGAACATTTTGGTGGTTTTAGTCCAATTATTCCCAAGACTACATTATTTTTCTAATTTGACTATCCAAATCATCTGTAAAAATTAAGACTTAAAAAGAATTTTACTGAAAAGTGAAACAACACATTTTTTCAAGAAAGAACAAAGGATGGAAAGAGATTAACTTCATGTATTGTTTTAACCCACTGCCTCTATAAATAACAAAAATAAATATACAGAAAGTATTTAAAATATTTAAAAACGTATTATTCTATAAATTCAAGTACTTTATGCAATTTGAAAAGCTAGGAAAGGTGCATAATTTCTAATCACAATTTAGTATGCTAGAAATTAATAAGAAAAGTAGAAAATTGCAATCAATAAAGAAAAAAAGCTGCAAGATGAAAACTAACGATTTATCTTCATTCTTGCATCTCAGAGATTGAAATCTATTTGCCAGATGATCTAAGAAATGACTCCAGTGATAGCCCTTCTAATGAGACCTTATGGCACACCAAAAGTGACCAGAAAAGAGCACACTGAAAAGAAAATGACTACCTGTTTGCATTACTAAACAGCAATGCAGGAATCTTCAAATCAACTCAACTCATACAAAATTCAGTAGCTCCCTAGAAGTATAATTCAACATCCCCAAACATTCCCAATTAGGGGCTATCAGTCAGAACGAGATTTATCCTTCCATGATAACAAGTATCCTCAAAATCTGGTAACTGAAAATACAAAGATTCATCCCTCTTTCCTGTTGTATGTGTTCATTGCAATGGGCTAAAGGCCTGAATCTTCAGCGACTGGCAAGCCATCCTCACAGCAGGAAGACAGTATAGCTCTTAGAGATTTGCATTTTACAATGATTACTCCAAAGTTATAATGTCCAAACCATTCTTATGCTACCATTTTGTTGAGGAGATTTGTGGCTCAATTCAAGAGCCATATTGGTCTATAATTTTATATTTTCTCTCTCTCTTTCTTTCTTTCTTTCTTTCTTTCTCTTTCTTTCTTTTCTTTCTTTCTTTCCTTCCTTCCCTCCCTCCCTTTCCCTCTTTCTTTCTTTCTTTCTTTCTTTCTTTCTTTCTCTCTCTCTCTCTCTCTTTTTTTTTTTTTTCACAGGGTCTCCCTCTGTCACCCATGCTGAAGTGCAGTTGTGCAATCTTGGCTCACAGCAACCTCTGCCTCCCAGGCTCCAACCATCCTCCCAACTCGGTCTCTGGAGTAGCTGGGACTACAGGCGTGTGCCACCGTGGTCCAGCTAATTTTTTTTATTTTTGGTAGAGATGGGGTTTCACCATGTTGCCTAGGCTAGTGTCAAACACCTGGCCTCAAGCAATCCTCCTTCCTCGACTTCCCAAAGTGCTGAGATTACAGTTGTGAGCCACCGTGCCTGGCTACAATTTTATATTTTATTTCTTTTCCATTGTCTTTGATATTGGCATTAACATAATAAATACAGGCCTCATACAAAGATTTTGGGCCGGGCATGGTGGCTCATGCCTGTAATCCTAGTACTTTGGGAGGCTGAGGCAAGAGGATCACTTGAGGCCAGTAGTTTAAGACGAGCCTGGGCAAAATGGTGAAACAGTGTCTCTACCAAAAATACAAAAATTAGCCGGGCTGTGGCGACATGCACCTGTAGTCCCAGCTACTCAGGAGTCTGAGTTGGGAGAATGGTTGGAGGCCAGGAGGCAGAGGTTGCCAAGATCACACCACTGCACTCCAGCCTGGGTGAAAGAGCCAGAGCCTATCTTAAAAAAAAAAAAAAAGATTTTGAACTGTCTTCTTTTCTTCTACTTTCTGAAAGACACTGTGTAAAATTGATGTTAATTTTCATTTTAATGTTTGGCAAAATTCACCTGGAAAATCACTTGAACCTGGGTTTTTTTCTCCTTAATCACATTTCTGAAGAGGCTACTTCAAATTTTATGTACAGAATGATACATGCAAATAAGACTGAGTGACCTATTTTAAAATGTCATTATCAGTACATTGGGGAATTATTAGAATTATTCTGCAACTTTTCTAAGTCTGATATTTGATATAATCATAATGGCTAGTGTTTATCAGTACATCCTGTGTTTGTGGTGCTTTAAACATTACCTTTTAAAATATTTTTATTTATTTTTTATTTTTTTAAATGTATTCATTTATTTTTAAAATTTCAGTAGCTTTATGGGTACACGTGGTTCTTGGTTACATGGATGAATTGTATAGTGTTGAATCTGGGCTTTTCCATCACTGGAGTTGTGTATGTTGTCTCCAAAAGGTGATTTTTTAAACATCACTTTTTATGCAGTAATGCATTTAATCCTCATAGCAGCCCTGTGAGGTAGGTCCTAATGCTCTCCAAATTTTATAGATACGGGAGTCTGAGGAGGCATAGGGAAACTGAGTAATTTATCCACAATCAGATAGCTCCATAAAGGTGGAGCAGGGATTTCAACCCAAGCTGTCCAACTCACTCATCACCCACATTTAGTGTTTGTTTTGTATTAATTTTTAATTTGTTATCTACAAAAGGCAGGTGAAGGCCTCAAGTCTAGTTAGAGAAACAGCTGCATCAACCCTAGTAAAGAAGTCTCTCAAGTGAACAGTGTCCAACTCTGTCCTTATAAGAAGGACCGAGAGGTCATTTTGAGGGTTCCACACAGTAACCAGCCCAATGTGTACTCTTCGTAGAAAAGGGCACACAGTAAAGATGTTCCTCCGCCCTGCTTCCAGGGGATCTCAGCATGCTTTTCCACAATGAATCACACAAACATCTTCCTCTCATCAAATGGAGAAACTCCAGGACCCTTCTTAGAAGGGTGGCACTTGAAAACTAAAGAAAATAGGGGAACAGGAAGGTTGCAGTATCATTGTCTCCAATTTTTCATTTCTCACCAGCCATGCTGCCTCCAACCCGTTTCAATTCCATTCCCATGCCCAGCAATCCACAGAAACTGCCCTTGTCAAGGTTGCCAGCTACTTCCCTCTTGACCATAATATGAATATGATTTATATTTCATATACTTTTAGATTTAAGCATGTATTCATTTGCTAGGGCTGCCATAACAAAATGCCACAAACTGGGTGACTTAACAAATAGACATTTACTCTCTCACAACCCTGCAGGCTGAAAGTCCAAGATCAAGGTGTGGGCGGGGCTAGTTCCTCCTGAGGCCTCTCTCCTTGGCTTGTAGATGCCATCTTCTCCCTATATCTTCACAGCGTCATCCTTCTGTGTGTGTCTGTGTTCTCATCTCCTCTTCTTATGAGATGTCTTAGTTCATTTCAGGCTGCTATCACAGAATACCATAGACTAGGCGGCTTATAAACAGCAGACATTTACTCTTCCACATTCCTGGAGGCTGGAAGTCTGAGATCAAGGTGTAGGCAGAGCTGGTTCCTCCTCAGGCCTCTCTCTTTGGCTTGTTCATGTCATCTTCTCCCTGTGTCCTCACAGGGTTATCCCTCTGTGTGTGTCTGTGTCCTAATATCTTCTTCTTATAAGGACACCAGTCCTATTGGATCAGGGCCCACTCTAGTGATCTCATTTTACCTTAATCATTTTTTTGAAAGACCCTACCTACAAATGAAGTCACATTCTGAGAAACTGGGGCTAAAGCTTCACTATGTGAATTTTGAGAGAGGCACAATTCAACCCATAGTGAAACATAAGCACATTTAATATCTTCACTGATGACAGAGCAGGAGCACCGTCATCTTGGACAAACACTGCCACTTTAAGTTCCAGCACCCTTTCTAGCCTCATGCATTTCAAGGAAATCACTTCTCTTCTAACTACAAGCAGCCAGAAAGAGCAGACAGTAAGACACAGAAAAGACAGCTCAGGCACAGAGGGAGTTGGAGGCAAAGTCTCTTGGGTAACTGTCAAACTTCACCCTCATACAATGGGCCCCAGTAAAACAGTGGGCCTTAGTAAGCAGGTACACTAATACAGGGAAACCAAAACCAGACTCGGGGGTGATGCCTGCAGCTGCAGGAAGATGTATGGAAACAGACACACAACTCTCCCTCCCGGATAAGCACAACAAAGAGACATAGAAGTAGTCCAAGCCTCTGATAAACTCTCCCACTCTGAATCCTTAAAAACACTTAGTCTGTAGGAGAGTGGGCTCTGACTTAACTCAGCCAGAAGCTCCTCTCAGGTTTGTTTTCTCCAAAATAAACCTGTCTTGACTGGCAAGCCACCTTTTGTGTTTCTTTCCTCTTCCTTTAATTCTTACAACTGGAGCATTGACTAGTACAGGATGTCACTCATTTGCTGAGTTCCTGTTAAATGAAAGATCTTGTGGGAAGGCACCAGACCAGAAAGAGATATAAGTGGAACATGTCCTGTCTCTCAGTAGCCCTGCAGTCCAATTAGAGAAACAGCTGCATAAACCATAGCGAAGTTCACCCAAGTGAACAGTGTCCACCTCTGTCCAACTCACATCACTGTGTCTTATAGACTTTTCAAGGAGAATATGGCCTATCATGAACATGAAATTTAGGAACAATTATTATCTAATATTGAAAATGATCACTCTTATAATCCAAATGCCTGGAAATATTTATTCAGCCTTAAAAAGGAGGTTCTGATGCAGATGACAACAAGGATGAATGAACCTTGAGGACATTTTTTGCTCAATGATATAAGGCAGTCACAAAAGAATAAATCCTGCCTGGTTTTGAAGTGGCATTGTTGTCTGAGCCAAATACCTGAGGCTTGTTGTCTCACTCCAAGGGAATTGAGGATGCAGAGAAAACAAGAAGTGAGTTTAAGAGCAGAGGTTTAATAGGCAAAAGACAGGGGAAAGAGAATAGTTCTCTCTCCTAGAGAGAGAGAGGAACACCCAAGTGGGTCTTCTGGTTTTGTGGTGAAATCCACAGGTTTTGTAGACACCTCCTGGAGAAGGTGGTGTCTGATTCACGTAGGGCCCAAGAGATTGGTCAGACCAGGTGTGACATTTGGATAGCATGCAAAAAAGCTGGTCATCCCACCCTAATCTTTTATTATGCAAATGAGGTCTTCCCTGGCCAGCACCACGTTGTCTGTTCCTTACTGTACATGTGGTTAATAAGGAAAAGGGAAGATGGAGCCTCCATGTTGAATGTGTCTGGACACCAGGTAGCCTTTTTCTACTGGCACAGTTGCCGGTATTCACCCATGCAAGCCTCCAGCTTGCTTATCGATGTCTATAGCTCGATTTTACAGGCTCTTTGTTAGAAAAGAAATGATTTGCAGGCTTCTTTTTATTAAAAGGGAAGCCTTACCGAGGACTTCCTTACCCTCACTGTTTACCTAAATAATTTCTTTTTGTCTCCTATATCAGTTTCACTTATATGAAGTACCTAGAGGAGTCAAGTTCATAGAGACAGAAAGTAGGATAGAGTGAGGCAGGGACTTGAGGGAGGGGGATGGGGAGTTGTTGTTTAATGGGGACAGGGTTTCTGTTTGAGAAGGTGAAAATGTTCCAAAGATGAATGGTGGTAATAGGTGCACAAGCAATGACACAAAGAGAGTAAAAATGTTAAATTTTGTGTTATGTATGTCTTACTCCCAATAAAACAACAACAACAAAAGAAAAAAATCAGAATTTCCAATATGTACAACAAGAACAAAAAATTCAAATGTCCAGGTGATTTTTTGATCTGATGAAATCACACGAAGCCTCACCATTCAACGAGTCCATTTAATGTTACGAAATATCAGCTCTAAGTTGCTGGCAAACCAGTAACAATGACCTGTGCTTTATCACAAAATCAATGCTTGCAAATAAATGTACAATGTTTATAAATCAATACTTATAACCATAAGTCAATGGGTATAGCTTCAGCACAAGATCAGGGTGGAAAGAGAAGTGAATTGACATCAGACCCAGGGAGAAAGGCAGATATTAGGGAAATCAAGAAAAAAAGAAGTCATGCACTGTTGATTCTTTCTATCTGACAAGGATATGGTGAAGATATGTCGTATAAAGCCCCATTCTAACACTGCCCTTGATTACATGCATGAGAAGCCATATCTCTTGCCCTCAAATATAAAAATAAATCATCCATGGAGACAAAAAAGTGATCGTGGGGCCTTGAATGATATCATACTGAAGGCTCCCGAACAGAAGATCAAGTTCCTATATCTTTCCACTTGTGTAAGCCTTCATGTAGGAGGTCCACCTGCCTGCGCCCACTGTGTCACTGAGTTCTATGAATACGAGACTGTAATAACGTCAATCCTGGGGTCATGACAGTTGGATAATTGTCCAAGTTCTATTGTATTGCAGCTCATGTTATAGAATACGCTTTTCACACAAAAGTCCATTTTGCACTTTTCCATTTAAGCCAAGGCCAAAATAATGGAGGCAAGGCATTCATTTCTCATTAAGGAAAAAAATGATAATCTGAGGTTTTTCAGTAGTAGAATTTATTCCAGGCAGATGCAGACTTCTCTTTGTAGTGAAAGAAAAAGCTATTTTCTTTGAGCTTTTAAGTGAAGCATAAAATAACTGTAGTAATACCACCTTTCATCTGTAGAATGCTGTCGAATTTACATAGTGCGTCCCCATGCATTTTCTCTTTTGATTCTTGCAGTGGAAAAAAAAAAAGTTGAGAGGAGAATAAGCTTTATTAGTTCAATTTTATAGAGACAGGAATGTAACTCTAGATCAGGATGTGACTAGTCCAATACCTCCCAGCCAGAAAGTAGTCAGTTAAACTGGAGCCTGAGTTTTTAAAAACAGTTATTTTTCCCATTAACCTTTGGCTCCAATAACAAGACAAACCCTAAGGTGCACCCCCTATGTTGTACTGACTTTGTAAACAGAAGATCTGGATTTGAACTCCTGGTCTGTCACTTACCGCATGATGTTGGGGGAAGATTTCCACTGGCAAGAATTTAAAATTTTGGTATGGCTGTCCTGGAGCTTTTGAAATGCTACGTGTGGAGAATTAAGTCCTGATGTATAAGAACAGGGTATGCTTCCCAGAATTACCATTGGAGAGATTAAGTTGTCCTGGTTCATGGCTTTTTCCTCTCTCCCAAAACATAGATATCTCTTGGATCTCCTAAGACCTATACATGTATGGATTGAAAATAACTATAATATGGAGAGGATGATAAAGTCATAACCAGGAAAATGGATTCAGAAAAGTCTTGGGTTGTGAAGATGTGAGGTTATTTTTGCAGGACTTTTCAAAGTACAGGAATAATGGGTGCAAGTTTCTAACCAGGATAGACACCTGTGAGAATTCAAGAAATTATAACTAGCATTGCCAAAGTTTTACACCATGGTGTATACCCACCAAGAGTTTTTTCTTGGAGATTAATATCTCCTTTAAAATAATGGATGAGTTTCATAATCAACTGAGAAGTTTTCTCAAGCCCCCTTTTCTTTTCTGAGGGTGAATGAGGAAGGCAAAATACAAGAAGTTACATGTTGAAGGAGACAATTGCATACTTTTGAGAAAATACCCCACTTTGGGGGGCCGAGGCAGGAGGATTGCTTGCTTGAGCCCAGGAGTTCGAGACCAGCCTGTGTAACATGGCAAAACTCTGTCTCTACAAAAAAGTACAAAAATTTAACCAGGCACAATGGTGCGTGCCTGTAGTCTCAGCTAATTGGGAGGATGACGTGGGAGGATTGGACCTAGGAGGTTGAGGCTGCGGTAAACTGTGATTGCACCACTGTGCTCCAGCTTGGGTGACAGAGTGAGACTCTGTCTTGATGAAGAGAAGAAGAAGAAGGAAGAAGGAAGAAGGAAGAAGAAGAAGAAGAAGAAGGAGGAGGAGGAGGAGGAGGAGGAGGAGAAGGAGAAGGAGAAGAAGGGGAAGAAGAAGAAGGAAGAAGAAGGAGGGGGAAGGGGGAAGAAGAAGGGGAAGAAGGAAGGGGAGGGGAGGGGGGAGGGGGAGGGGAGGGAGGGAGGGGAGGGGGGAGGGGAGGAGGAGGAGGAGGAGGAGGAGAGCGAGGAGGAGGAGAGCGGAGAGGAGGAGGAGAGGGAGGAGGAGGAGGAGGAGAAGAAGAGGAAGAAGAAGAGGAAGAAGAAGAGAAGGAGGAGAAGGAGGAGAGGAGAGGGAGGGAGAAGGAGAAGGAGAAGGAGAAGAGGAGGAGGAGGAGGAGGAAGAAAAAGAAGAAAGAGAGGAAGGAGAGGAAGGAGAAAAAGAAGAAGGGGAAGGAAAGAAAGAAAGAGAATACCCAAATGACCTGTTCTTTTTCCCCCTTTGCCACAGTGTTTAAGAACCACTAATTTGTGCCAATGGATTTAATTCAACTGATACTCTTAACTGATCCCATTCAATGGAACTATTATTTTTGCGTAAATGTTCAATTTTGTAGTAACTTCATTCTAGTCCTTCTAACAAATATAAGGAAAAGTGTTAATGTTTTCTGTAATCCACTGCTTTGATGAAGGTGAACTTTGCATACCACCTGTGAAGAATCTGTGGAATATTTTAATGGCTGTATCAATTCTAGCCCAAGGCATATGCAGTCTTTGGGGAATGGTGTGCATGGTAAGCCATGTTAGCTTAGTTAATGAATTAAATAGCTGTGACCATCCATTAAATCTCAATGAAGGAGATGACACATACATTATTTTCTCATTAGAATTAAAGTTCTTAAAGACTGGGATATCCCAGCAAAATGGGAAGAAGATACAGAGGTAAGAGACCTTCAATCTGTTGTCCCACTCCACAGCCAGCTGACTGTAATCAGTTTGATCAATTAACCTCTCTGTGCTTTTTTCTCTAGGTGCGCAAGAAGTAGTAGAAACCACCAGATTTGTGACCTATTTCACATCAACCATTTTATTACTCTATTATTTCTTAGCCCTTCTCTGAACCAGTAATACAGTGAGAAGCAACTTGAATTAGTTACTTTCCGCTGGAAAGATGTTAACACCATGGATTGATACCCCTAAGAGTTTTTTCTTGGAGATTAATATCTCCTATAAAATAATGGATGAGTTTCATAATCAACTGAGAAGTTTTCTCAACTCCCCTTTCCTCTTCTGAGGGTGAATCAGAAAGGCAGAATAAAAGAAATTACATGTTGATTGAAGGAGACAGTTGTGTACTCAAGGGAGAGTATTCATTGCACAGATATAGACTGTGTCACAGACTCCAAATTGGTCAAGATGTGACTATACCTGGGACTCAAATAGGACTGGAAGCAGGACTGGGATGATACAGGGATATGAGCATGTGTTTACCTGTGGATCTCTTGTCACTGACTCTATCTAGTCCTTCTCTTCTCCTTAGTTCACTGTCCTCAGTAGACAGCTTTTCCTGGTCTTCTGTTCACAAGGGATAACCCCTCACTCACAGGGAGGATAACCCTGTGGTATATGGCTGTAGTCCCAGCTACTCAAAAGACTGAGGTGGGAGGATTGCTTGAGCTCAGGAGATCGAGGCTGCAGTGAGCTGTGATTGCACTGCTGAATTCCAGCCAGGCCAACAGAGCAATTCCCTGTCTCTAAATACAAATATATATATTTTAAATTGATTCCAGGACAATTTTACATATATATAGTATAAAATACATATTATATTTGATTACATATATTATATTTTAAATTGACTCCATGACAAATATTATATATGTATATATGTATATATGTACATATGCGTATATATATGTATGTATATATAGTCTCTGTCTCCCTCTCTCTTATTAACCAGCAAGATCTATGCAAGCTGCTTTGAAATTTGTTTGAAAGAATAATATAGCAATAGTTTTCTTAAAAACATAGGCAATAAATAATGATAATGACAATGACAGGGCATATATATATTCCTGTATATTCCTGGAATCAATCCTGAAATCAATTTAAAGTATTGTAGAGAAAGTAGGAATAAACTGATAGGTAGTTTAGGGATCTATAATAGAAGCATGACTAGCAGCATTGAGAACTGATAACTACAAGGAACATTATTAAGTGGCTAGGGAGATAGGAGGTAAGAGAGACATATGCCTGTTTAAAAGGGCTTACATAAACCATGAAGAAAAAGCAGGAGTCACCAACGCAACCCAAGTCAAGGAAGCCATGATATTTCAAAGAAGATGATCAATCTTATAAAAAGTCAAATAGAAAGAGACAAGAGAAAGATCACATGATTGGAGCAAAGAAAGAAGTCATTCTAAGATTCTATGAAGGTATTTGGGAGAAATGGTGGAGGCTACACTATTCAAAAACAAGAAATGAATAATGAAGACAGGAAATCATCCAAGGTAGAAAAGGATTTGGGCATGTTGTTTGGGGATGCGAAATAATATCTTCCCAGGGAGCACTGTGGTAATATCTGAATGCCAAATGAAGAAAAGGAGGGAAAACGTGGTGGTGGATTCATTCTGGAGGCTTCACTGGGTAGGAGAGGACCCAAAGTACATGGTGTGTAGACTTTAGAAGGGAGAGCTTTTCTTACCCTTTTTCTTTCTTTTCCATGTGCTGTTATGAATTGCTCTTGATTTAGTGTCATTTCTTTCTTTGTATGACTCTTGTGAATTGATAATAAATGAATACTCCTTGACCATAAAACAGGCACTCTCTTGTCCAACATTGTAAATTATGATCTTGAAAGTATTACTCAGTCTCTCTCTCCCTCCCTTCCTCTCTCTCTATCTCACTCTCTCTGTTTCTGTCTCTTCCTCCTGCCCTCTCTCTGCCTTTTCTCTCTCCCTCCCTTCCTCTCTCTCTGTCTCTCTGTTTCTCTCTCTTCTTTCTGCTCCCTCTCTCTCTCTCCCTCCTTTCCTCTCTCTCCCTCCCTTCCTCTCTCTCTGTCTCTCTGTTTCTCTCTCTTCTTTCTGCTCCCTCTCTCTCTCTCCCTCCTTTCCTCTCTCTCCCACCTGCCCTCTTACTCTCTCTGGTCTGTCTCTCCTTCTCTCCGTCTCTCATTCTCTCTCTTTGTCTCTATTTCCATCTCTGTCTCCTTCTCTCTTATTAACCAGCACGATTTATGCAAGCTGTTTTAAAGTTTGTTTGAAAGAATGATATAGGAATAGTTTTCTTAAAAACAAAAACAATAAAAGAATGATAATAACAGGGTATCATTCCCCAGTGGTTTAAAAGTCCAGTCACATTCCAACCAGCTATTCTTTTTCTGATATTCTTTTTCTTTCTTTCCTTTTTTTTTTTTTTTTTGGCTTTGACAGTTTCTTGGCCATTTTTCTACTTATTAGTACTTCCATCAGAAATAAGGAAAAAAAGATGAAACTATAACATGTCAATTTGAGACACAGGAACTTCTATTATGCCCATCGCTATCTTCAAGTGTCTTGATAATTCCTACACCACTGGAAGTGTTAGCTGCCAGCCATACAAAATCTGTGTCCCTACAAAACAGCAGAAGATTCTAACATACACACCCCATCCTTCTGACTTAACTATCTGATTATTGCATTCTTCCCTTCCCTCCAATCAAAGCTATTATGCAATGATCCCAGGTGTGTTAGAAATAAAAGTATTAGAGACAATTACTTGCCAAAGTGAAAATTACCTTGAGAAAATGATGAGCAGTCAGATTTACCTCTAATGACTTTGAATTTGAAAATAAACCATTTCATGGTAATTTTTCTTGCTTTGGGGTTTATATCATTCGAAAGTTCTAAAAGAAACAATTCATGTAAATCAGGAGAAAATGTTCCTCCCTTTAGATAACCTGTGTTTATTTTACAGCCATTTCATTTCCTTGTTGAGTTAAATTATTAAAGAACTCACACATGTAGTTTACCTAAAATTATCACAATATAAATGAATGTGCACATCTAATATGCCTGTCTTAAGTTTGTACCCCAAGGTTTAAAGTCTTAGAGTAGTTAATAAATGAAGATAAACCTTAAGAAGCCTCACTGTGAATAAGAGATAAAGCAGAAGTTTACTTTTAATCTGTTAGTTATACAAGGTTTTCTTGCTAAATAACAAAGAAAAATTGGACTAAAATTCCAAAAATCACATAATTTCTTTAGGCAGCACCTTCATCGCCAGCGATAGCTCTGCTCAAGTGTCCTAATGCATGTTTATTGAAAATGGTTTGACTTTGAGACATTTTTCGTTCAGGCTAATACAGGCAATTACATTTTTTTCAGTACATAGTATTTTATACGGATATTGTGAAATAGTTGAAGGTCACTATCACAGTAGAACACCATCCTATAAGTGGTAAAATTGAACATTGGGCTTGACAGTAAAAAAAAACAGCTGGGAAAATGTTCTTAGCAGCACCAAGAAAGTTGGTTGGCTCTACTGGGGGATTGGGTTCATGAAATGAACCCTTTCTATTTCAGATTCAACAACAAAAACCACATTGGAAATATCCAGGAGTTCTTATAATTGTGCACACAACGGGAAATCCATGCCTAAGTCAAATATAGACTATTCGAATCTAGCAGAAGCAAAAAGAAAAGGAAACTTCTGAGAACTAGGGATAAAAAACTGGGGCATTGCTAAACACAGAACAGAACTTTTTTTTATTAAACAGAGTTCTGTTGGCAGGACAACTTTAAACTCTTCATAATGTGTTCAACTAAATATTCCTGCCTCCCTCGAGTTTTTGGACAACGATACTGGGTTTACATTCCAAGAGTGTATATAAATTGCACTCTTACGTCTGCTGGCCGAAATCCATGCTATTTCCTCACTCTCATTTTGAATATACTTGCAGTATGCCCTACGCGTAAGTGGGCATGAAATTTTAAATAGTAACATTTCAGACTGTTGCAGCCAAGAGTATTGGGACCATAAAGAAACACGTAGAGTAATTTGCTTAGTTGTTTTGTGCCAGAAACTACACCGTACGGCTATTCCTTCCAGAGGGTGGAGTGCTGGAGGGGCTCTGGGGAAGGAATCTCACCATAAGTTGTATTTTCTCAAGAAAAGAACAAAGTACAACAACAACAGCAAAACTACATGAGCACAGCAGGCATTAGAAAGGGATTAATAAAGATTAAAAACCAAAAAGGAGATAAATGAGAATGAAATTCCTAGCATTAGTTCCTTGGTAAGCAAAAAAATATGACAGAAAAACTGTTTAATATGATAATCATCAAATAAAAGGGGAGGATGCCAAAATGCATGAAATAAATGATCAGAGGAAATCCTTGCTATGGAAAGAGATTAAAGAATTAAAACCAACTCCTTTGATCCATCCCATACAAATGCATTTGAAAACTTGGATGAAATGGATAATTTTCCAGACCTACACATAGCACGTATTTTTTCCAGAAGAAATAGAAACTCAAAACAGACTAATTATATCATCCCAAAGCGACCAAACCTCATTCTCTGCCTCAAACATTCTCCCCCTCAAAGACATCAGTTCCAAATGCTTTCACAGTTTTTTCTTTGAAAACAAGATTAATTCCCTGATATTTAAACTGATTTAGAAAAGGAAAATAGTTCTAAAATTTTATTCTAAAGCTTGCAAAGCATCAATATAAAATTTAAAAACATAGCACAAGAAGCAAATAATTGATAGGAATATTTTTTAACAACTAGTTGATAGATTACAGCTGATGTTTGGAGAAAAATTCATTGTGATGGCTTGAGATTTCAATAAATGCAAATCTCAATATTAGGAAATTTATTAAAGATATTAATATAATCTTAGAAAACATAGGTTGTCACTGTAAGTGATGAAATTCATTTAATGAAAGTTTATTCTTATTCTTTATTTCAAGAAAAAATAGAAGTAGAAGTATCTTTTCTTCATGTGTATAATGTTTATACATGATGTTAAGATATTGTGTGTATATGTTATGTAACTATATATGTATATATAATATAAATTACTTGTATAACGCACAAATATAAACAATGTTACTATATATAAAATATATAGAAATATCAATCAAAAGGCATCTATCATAGTGGTAAACAAATAAGAACATTCTACTCTAGTAGCTTTTTTTCTGTAGGTACTGGCTAACACAACGAAACAGGTAAGAAAATGAAAGGCATATACATTGGAAGGAAGAAGGTTGTTTTTATTACTATTTGCAGATTTTTTATTATGCACATAGAAAATCCAAGGATGGCAACAAAAAAACCAGCAAATAACAAGGCAAGTAAGTTAAAAGACAGGCATATAATAGAATTATATATACATTTTAAAAATTGTAATATATAACAGAAAAATGGCATAATTTATAGTAGTGATAAATTTGACCAGAACTATCAAGACTACTGAATCTACCCCAAAACGTTCTTAGGATGAGCATAAGCTTAATACTGAAACCTGATTAAAAAAAAAAAAAAAAAAAGAAATGAAGGCCAAGTGTGATGGCTCACGCCTGTAGTCCCAGCAATTTGGGAGGCCAAGGCGGATCACCTGAGGTCAGGAGTTTGAGAACAGCCTGGGCAACATGGTGAAATCCCATCTCTATGAGAAATACAAAAATTACCCGTGCATGGTGGTATGCACCTGTAGTCCCAGTTATTCAGGAGGCTGAGGCAGGAGAATCGCTTAAACCGGAGAGGTGGAGATTGCAGTGAGCTGAGATTGCACCACTGCACTCCAGCCTGGGTGACAGAGCAAGACTCTGTCTCAAAAACAAACAAAACAAATGAAATTAGAGTTAAAATTTTTAACAATCTTTCTTAGTAATGCCAAATTTATAAAATTATATATATAGTGACAAAAAATGCCATATATTGCAGTGATTAACAAAAGGGAAACAATTGTGCATAATGTGCCATAATTCAAGTGGGATTTATTTCAGGAATACAGGGTAGAAGGATAGTTTAGAATTGTAAATCATTTTTTAATAAAAATTTCTTAAAAATAGAGATGGGGTCTTGCTGTGTTGGCCAGGATTGTCTTGAACTCCTGGCCTCAGGCCATCCTCTGCCTAGACCTCCCAAAGTGCTGGGATTAGAGGTATGAGCCACTGTGCCTAGCCAGGAGTTGTAAATCATTTGAGGTAAATTACTATATTAAAAGAAAAAAGAACATAAACATGTGGCATCTCAATAAATGCAAAAAATACATTTTCAAATGATAAATTTTAATTAATAAAGTATACTAACTATCCAGAATAGAATAATACTTCCTTAAACATATGATTTCTACCTGAAAAAAATCAACAACAAAAGAAAACAAACCAACAAACAAAACACAATATGGAGCGTATGAAATGGTTAAAATTTCCTGGACATCAATAATGAGGCAAAGATATCTGGTGTGGACAGGCCTCTACACGACGTACTGTGAAGTACTTGTAATTAGTTCTTGTAATTGTAGTAACAGAATTAGGAAAGTAAAAGCTGAAAGTAAAAGTTGAAAGTAAAATGACTGAAAAGGAAGTATTAAGCCTGTTTTAAAACATGAATGTGTAAGTTTAAAATTAGAAAAAAATCTATAACCCAGCTAGGAGATTTAGTGAATTTAGCAGTTAATAAAAGCAAGAACACAAAAATATCCATTCTATTTTTATATGCTAGAAAAAAATTAAATTTACTTTTATGTTTCCAATAGCATAAATAATATCACATTCACAGGAACCAGTCTAATAAAAAATGCTGAACTTCCACATAGCAATCTAAAGAACATATTGAGCAATCGTGGGGTATACCAAGTTCATGGATTGGAATCTGTAAAGATATGAGTTCCTCCAAAATGGGACTATAGATTCAATGTAGTGTGTGTGTGTGTGTGTGTGTGTGTGTGTGTGTGTGTGAAGGGGGGATCAGTGTGTGTGTGTCTTAATTATCGATACATTTGCTTAAAATTCCTGGTTAACATTGGTTATGTAAAACATCCATACTCAAACATCAGTATCATCCAGTGATGTTTGAATAAGCCTAGATATACCATCCAGTGTTCTACTAAGGAGGTTTGCCATTCTAAGAAAAGAGTACACCTCAGGAAATGTGCCTTCTACATGGTCTATTCTTACTTAGAATCTTAGAAATATTGACTAACAAATTGTGATGTACAATACAGAGAATATCATTCAGACTTAAAAAGGAAAGACATGCTGCAACATGGATGAAACTTGAGGACAATATGCTAAATGAAATAAACTAGTTACAAGAGGACAAATAGTCTAGGATTTCATTCATCTATGCTACCCAGAGTAAACAAAATCATAGAGAGAGAAAGTAGAATGGTGATTGTCCGGGGCTGGAGAGTAGGTAATGGGAAATTGTTCAGTGGGTACAGAGTTTCAGTTTTGCAAGACAGAATTCTGGGGATGGATGATGGTGATGGTTGTATAACAATGTGAATGTTCTTTATATCATTGAATATATACTTAAAAATGGTTTAAATGGTAAATCATATATAATGTATATTTTACCACTATTAAAATAAATAAATGTGATGCACATATGCAAACACACATACACAATTACTTTGTGTTGTGGGTTTTAATTAGTTGTCCTTTGAAAAGCTGGTGAAGGCTATATACCTTCTCCTAGAAAAAATGTATATAGAGAAAATTATATTTAGAGAAAAAATGCATATATACACGTGTATGTAAGACGTTTCCTGAAATTGTAGGGTATTCGTTGACCCTCTAAGGTATTGTATTTGATGGAATAACTCTTCATTACATTAAATAATTTGGTGGTATTGATACCTCAACATTCAGAAACCTGGAAAGAAAATAATTAGTACATGGAAATAGCACATTTGAGGAATGAATTGAATAAAAAATAAGTAAAGCAATAATCATCTGACAAGAACAGGAGAGACCAGAATCTATACACAGATACAAACAGGCAGATGTGCCCCAGTGAGCCACATAAGTAGGGAATAAGAAAGGAGGGAAAGAAGGAAGAAAAGAAGGAAAGAAGGAAGGCAGGAAGCCAGGAAGGCAGGAAGGCAGGAAGCCAGGAAGGCAGGAAGGCAGGAAGGAAGAAAGGAAGGAAGGAGAGAAGGAAGGAAGGAAGGAAGGAAGGAAGGAAGGAAGGAAGGAAGGAAGGAAGGAAGGAAGGAAGGAAGGAAGGAAGGGAGAGAGGCACGGAGGGAGGGAGGATTGATTCCTATCTAAAACAATGGAAATGAAAATAAGTATGTGGGTATTTACAGAACTGGTATCCATTGCCTGAAAAGAATTAAATGCAACTGCTTTTAAAAAAATAATTAATACCAGAAATAAGAAGTGATCTATTTTTGCAGTTGTGATATTATTCAGATACAAAACTCAACAAATAAGCAAAAAAACCTAACTACTTTGTCTAGTTATCCCCCCAAAATTCACGACCACAGGATCATCTGAATTACTTACTCTGTGCCGGCACTTCCTAAGCTATCCATGCCCCCAATTGCTTAAAGTTATTGAAACGTTTATCAAGATAGTGATGATATGAATTACAGAAGCCAAAAGGAGCAATCACTTCTATGGAACAACTTCCTCTCCACTCATCCTAGGTAATAAACGAAATTCTGTATGAAGACAGAATTAGCCTCTCAGGAAAAGGCATTTACATTTAAAGAGATAAAGAAAATCTGTCCTGCAAGGAAGGGTACAAAGATTAAGCTGGAGAAATTCTGGACCCAGAGTTAAGAATCCGGTATTCTGAAATGAGTTGAAAGATGTTAAATAAGGCTTCATTGTCCTTCTCAATAAACCAGTGGTATTAATACTTGCTCTCTGTAAATTAAAACATTACTACAAAGAACAAAAGGGGTAATGATGGATATTTAACTGTTAACTTTGGAAACCAGAAGCACTTTAATAAATGGAAGCTCTAATACTGATTTCCCAAAGGAGTTATATACTCATGACACATGTTCTACTTAAGACAGTGGTTGTTTTGCTGCATTGCATTGTGTTGGGCTGTGTTTTCTTTGAGATCCTAGTTCCAGGAACTAATTTTAAGACTTGCTTCTTTTTTTTCTCCTTTTCTTCCTCCTTTCTCCTTCCTTCCTTCCTCATTATTTCCTCTTTCCTTCCTTCCTTCTTTCTTTCTTCTTAGTTTATTTTCTTTCTTCCTTCCACCCTTTCTTCCTCCCTCCCTTGACCAACTTCTTTGTCTGTGTATTTTACCATCAGTTTTCTTTTATAAAAAATGTGTTCCCTTTTCCTACTTTGAAAAAATGCACTTTTAGCACCCGTGTTTGTGTGTGTAACTGGCAAAGTCATTTTTCCTAATTTGAGGGAAATGACTATTTCATCCACTATTTTTGGAGCCCTGTGTACCAGTCAGAATTAAAGGGTTGGGAAAAGTGGGAGATGGATACCACAATTTTGAAATGCCTGCTCAAACACTTTGAGGTATGTCTCTAATATGCATAAAGAATTCATCTGTCATTCTAGTTGTCATACTTTCCCTTTGCATAAAACCTTGCAGGTTGGTTTACTAGAGAGAACACACTCCAAGGGTCATGTATGAGATTATCTGCAGTTCACTTCCTTTGGTAAGTTCTGATTTTTAAATTTAAGAAAATTGTTTTTCAGACACAAGGACTCGTTCTGTTACCCGGGCTGTAGTGCAGTGGTACAATCATAGCTTACTGCACCTTCAAATTCCTGGGCTCAAGCAATCCTCTTGCCTCAGCCTCCCAAGTAGCTGGGACCACAAGACACATACCAACATACCAACATGCCCAGTTCTTCTTATATATAGTTTTTATAGAGATGAGGTCTTGCTGTGTTGCCCAGGCTACTTCTGATTTTAAATTTCAGTGAACAGTCACTATGGAACAAAGCAAATTTCAAGATGAGCATCTACAAGCTTTGGGCAATGGTGTCTCTGGGTAGATTTTTAAAAAACATTTTTAAACATTGGATGATGCCAACATAACTTTCTTACCATTGAGTACAGGATATGGATGACAAAAACGTGTGTTGTAAAGAATACAAGCATAAACAAAAACAAAAGCAAAAACAAAACAAAAAAACACAGGACTCATTTCACTAATATAATACAAATACTTCATCAAAGAAAGACCACCCAATGTTTCCAGATTTCCATTTACTTTTCTTTACAGATTCAAGTCACCAAGGATTCTGTTATGTCCCTCAAAATTCTTGAGTAGCCATGGAAACCAGAAAGCGCCACAGCTAAGCCAACAATACATGGGGCATGCACAATAACAATAGCAAATATTTATTGAGGGCTTACTCTGTGCAAGGTGCCTTTGGAATCTTCAGACATCAAGAATGGATGCACGTGGAATGCTCCGATCACAGCCTGCCATTCCCGCTGGAATAATCAGCCTTCCCTTCCCAGAAAACCAGGCAGACTTTTGGAAAGTAGCCAAATCAACTGAGCAGTGTATAATGTACTTTGAGATATAAATTGTCTTACTTGAACTTCCCAAGAGCCCTGTGGCGTGAGATGTAGATCATTGTTTTCAGTGGGGATCTGGAGATGGATGTACAAGCTGACATACAAAATTTAACCATAACTAGGAACTAGCTAGAAAAAGGATTTGATCTCACGTCTTTTTGTATGTATTTATTTTGCTTTATAGTGGATTTTTTTTATTGGTTCATCTTTTTAAAAACCGTATCTATGTAAGGTAGACATCATAATGTTTCGGTATACATATACATAGTGACATGATTACCACAGCCAAGCTAATCATCATATTCATCATCTCACATAGTTCATTCATTGGTTTATCTTGTATACACTTTTTTGATAACTTTTCTCATAAATTTAATTGGACAATAATGGCATATAAGACCTCACAGGACCTCCTTTATTTTTGCAACACAATCGTTTCACACTGTCAATTTTCTCTTTACTCTCTAAACTTTTCATCAAAATTGTGATTCTAAAAGTCCAGATCAGGCCGGGCATGCCTGATCTGGCTCATGCCTGTAATCCCAGCACTTTGGGAGGCTGCTTGAGCCCAGGAGTTCAAGACCAGCCTGGGCAACATAACAAGACATCATCTCTACAAATAATAAAAAATTAGCTGGGCGTGGTGGCACATACCTGTGGTCCTAGCTACATGGGAGGCTGAGGCAGGAGAATCACTTGGACCGGGGAGGTAGAAGATGCAGTGAGCCAATATCATGTTACTGCACTCCAGCCTGGGTTACAAAGGTAGACCCTGTCTCAATAATAATAATAATAATAATAATAAAAGTTCAGATCCTTGTGGATACTTTCCACATTATATTTATATAGAAAAATATCACATTGTACCCAGAAGTGTATATAATTACAGCTTTTCAGTAAAAAATAATATTAATTAAAAATAAATAAATAGAATACAATAAAAGTTTACTAATATTCCCCAGTTTTCTAACACAAAAACCCAAACCACATTCCTTATGTGGATGTAATAAAAATGATGTTAATCAAAAAGATCAAAGCCATAATCAGCAGTAGGCTATGACCAACTTTGCAAAATGATTACATAAGAATCTTTCTACACTAGTCCTATTTACTAACCGTTCAAAACTCCCATTTTTTTCACAACTTCTGTTATGGGTTGAATTCTGTCTCCTGCAGCTAAACCCATATGTTAAAATCCTAATTCTAACTGACTCAGAATGTGACTTTATTTGGAAATATGGTTATTGCAAGAATAATTCATTAATATGAGGTTGTATTAGAGTAAAGTGGTCCCCAAGTCCAAAATGACTAAAGTCCTTCTAAAAAGAGGAGATTCGGACACAAACATTCACAGAAAGAGAACAGCATATGTGAATAAAGGCGAAAATCCAGGCGATGTGTCTAAAAGACAAGCAATGCCAGAGATCGTCAGCAAAATGCCTGACACTAAAAAAGAGACTGGGAAGGGATTCTTCCTCAGAGCCCTCAGAAAGAACCAATCCGGCAGACACTTGAATCTTTGACTTTTGGCCAGAACTCCAGAAGTTCTCCAGAACTTTGAGATAATACATTTCTATTTTGTAATCTTGGTCAGTGTGTGGTACTTTGTTATGACAGCCCTAACAAACGAATACATTTCCTTTAATAGCAAAAAGTTTAACCCCTCCTCACCAATCTAAGCCACATTTTTAAAAGGGAAATGTGTCTATGGTACATTTCTTTTTTATCCCCTCAACCTCATTCCTTTGAAGAGCAGGTGTCAGAAAAATTAATAAGTAGAGAATATCTGTGTGATGTTACCATGCTCCCGAATCTCTAGATCATCCCTTCCCCAAAACACAGGAGAATAATAAGACTGGGATGATTGTGGCTAATTGTGCATGCCACCTGCTCACCTCTGTGCAATAACCTTAAAAATTAATTAATTAATCAATGAACTTTCTTAAAACCAATGTCAACATCAATATCCCCTAAAACTTTCCACAGTTGAATGTAAATTAGTATAGCCATTATGGAGAAGAGTATGGAGTTCAATCCCATCACTGTGTATTTGTCCAAAAGAAAGGAAATTAGTATGCAGAAAGGATATCTGCACTCCCACGTTTATTGCAACACTGTTTGCAATAGCCAAGATTTGGAATCAACCTGAGTATCCACCAATGAATGAACACATAAAGAAAATGTGGTATACATACACAACAGAATATTATTCAGCCATAAAAAATGAAATCCTGTCATTCGCAGCAACAAGGATGAAGCTGGAGGTCTTCATTAACATAATGGAGGTTCCATTATGTTAAATGAAATAAGTTAGGCCAGAAAGACAAATTTTGCATGTTCTCACTCATATGTAGGAGCTAAAACTGTTTAAAAAATGAAACTCATAGACATGTAGAGTAAAATAATGGTTACCAGAGGCTAGGAAGGGTAGAGAACAATGGCGTGTAAAGTGGGGATGATTAATGGGTACAAGAAAATACATTTAGGTAGAATGAATAGTATCTAGTATTGGATAGCACAATAGAGTGACTATAGTTAATAATATTTTATTGTCTGTTTCACAATAACTAACGAGTGGATGTGATGGTTAATACTGAGTATCAACTTGATTGGATTGAAGAATACTAAGTATTGATCCTGGGCGTGTCTGTGAGGATGTTGCCAAAGGAAGTTAACATTGAGTCAGTGGGCTGGGAAAGGCACTAGTAAGCAGCTGCCAGAGCAGCTAGAATATAAGCAGGAAGAAAAACATGGAAGGAGAGACTGGCCTAGCCTCCCAGCCTACATCTTTCTCGCATGCTGGATGCTTCCTGCCCTTGAACATCAGACGCCAAGTTCCTCAGTTCTGGAACTCAGACTGGCTCTCCTTGCTCCTCAGCCTGCAGATGGCCTATTGTGGGACCTTGTGATCACATGAGTTAATACTTAATAAACTCCCCTTTATATATATATAATAAAGTATATATTTATACTTTATATAAAGTATATATTTTTAATACTTTAAAGTATAATAAAGTACAATAAAAATTTTTTTTAATAAAAAAGAAAGGAAATGTTTTCATATGTTGGGAAGATGTGCATTTTCTTTCACTAATGTTTATAACACACAGGTGGAAAGTTTTATTTTTTCATTTTTAATTATTATAGGTACATAATAGGCATATATATATATACACACACACACACACACACACACATATACATGGAGTACTTGGGATTTTTTTTGGCACAAACATACAATATGTCATGATCAAATCAGGAAAATTGGGGTATCCCTCACCTTAACCATTTATTTTTTTGTGTGTTAGGAATATTTCAAGTCCATTGTATTAGTCAGGGTTCTCCAGAGGAACAGAACTACTAGAACATATATATATATATACTGGCATGAGATGGTATCTCATTGTGGTTTTGATTTGCATTTCTCTAAAGACCAGTGATGATGAGCTTTCTTTAATATGTTTCTTGGTCACATAAATGCCTTCTTTTGAGAAGTATCTGTTCATATCCTTTGCCCACTTTTTGATGGGGTTGTTTGTTTTAAAAGTGGACATTTCCCTTCTTTAAGTCTTCTAAGAATCTTCCAGATTCTGATGTTACACAATGGGTCTCATTTTTGTCTTCAGTCCTCACTACTGAGTTAATTGTGAAAATGTACAGTTTTTTGCCTGATATGGGTAGGCTTTGTGTCCCCACCCAAATTTCATCTTGAATCATAATCCCCATCATCCCCACACGTCCAGGGAGAGACCAAGTGGGAGGGGATTGGATCATTGGGGTGGTGTGCCCCATGCTGTTCTCATGATAGTGAGTGAGTTCTCATGAAATCTAATGGTTTTATAAGTGTCTGACAGTTCCTTCTCTCACACATGCTCTTCCTCACCTGCCACCATGTAAGATGCATCTATTCCCCTTCCGCTATGGTTGTGAGTTTTCTGAGGCCTCCCCAGCCGTGTGGAAGTGTGAGTCTGTTTAATACTTCTTGTCTTTAAAAATTACCCAGTCTTGGTCATTGCAAATAAATGAGCAAGTAACCATGGCAGGCATATGCCCAATGGTACAGGCAAGACCAATATGGCAGGCAAAAAAGTAGAGACACAGGAAAGAGAAAGTTGCACAAGGTACTCTAGTTACTGATGCCACAATGGCAGGATCCATATGACTTAGCCCCTCTGGGTGGAACACAGGCTCCGGGTGCATTTTCTCCCTTATCATTCTGAACTCCATTGTCCTCAGTGAATAATAACAGAAGACAGTCCAGTGACAGCCACTTTAAGGCTCAATCCACACAATGCCCCGAGAGAGGCCATCTATATAAGTGAATAAAATGAAAGTTGTATTTGAAGCTTTTATTAATAAAGTTTCTGTAACTACAATATCACACTGGTATATCTAATATCCTATAGTTCTGAAATTAGATCCACACTTATTCCCCCATAGGGCTGTTTATTATTCTGACACAGTTAATATAAACAAGTCTATATTAAATCTGTCATCAGGTTTAATTTCTTAATGCTTCCTGATGTGCTCTGTATTCAGGCATTTGTCTTTCCACATACTGAAATTATTTACAAGGCTGAGAGTTTTGTGTGCATTACCTGTATAATAGTGTATATGTGTGTTTGTGTTACGTGAGACTAATTTTCTTGTATGTTCTGTACTTTGATTTAGAAAACAGAGTGAAACTTATATTCAGGGGAACCAAACGTTGTCAAATTGATATTTGCATAAGTTCCTAGCTTTAATTTAAAGTGTATGTAGTAGTGACAAAGAAAATAATAAACCGACTGAACATTAACACAGATTTCTTTAATTTTTAATTACTTAATTTTTATGTGTACGTAATAGGTGTATATATTGATGGGGTACATATGACTTTTGGACACAGGCATACAACGTGGAATAATCAGACCAGGGTAATTGTGGTATCCGTCACCTCAAGCATTTATCATTTCTTTGTGTTAGAAACATTCCAGTTTCACTCTTTTAGTTATCTTTAAATATATAATGAATGGGTGCAAAAATGGAGTTAAAATAAAATAATAAGATCTATTATTTAATAGCACAACAGGGTGACTACAGTTAACACAGCTTTTTCTATGATTGGGTGCATGAATAGCATATCATCTGTATTTATTTATAGTAATATGTATAAATATGTAGTGTCTAAAATGATGAAATTCTAAAAAACACATTATTTCCACTATATGTCCTACATTTGGAAAATGTGTCCCTGTTGTCTCCAGTGCCTCTTACTGCAGGGCAATAAAGAGGTACTTTTTCTTTTCCCCATCTGGGGTTTATCACAGAAGTCAAGGAGGTTCATTTTGTTACACGTTCTTAAAAAGCATATGGGAAAAAGTGGATTAATGCACACCATAGGGAAGTGCTCTTGTCTGTTCCACACAAAGGAAAATATCCTGAAAACATGCATCATACAGGCAAAAGAGTTCCCAATTCAGCTGGAACTTCAATGACACAAAACAATAATAGAGAAATTAAAAAGAAAATTCAAGTTTTTCTTACGGAGCCCGTGGTGCTAATACCATTTATTCTGGCCCTGTATGAATTTTCTGCTATTGGAGTGAAATTACCAGAATTCAATTTGCAAGTGAACAAAAGAAAAGGAAAAAAATGTAATTTACTTTATGTAGCAGCAAAACGATTGCATCATAGACAATGTTCAAGATTTGTCTTCAAAAAGATGGGAAAATAATCTTGTAATATATCTCCCTATATCTTGTAATATATCTCCCTATATGGGTTAGGAAGATTCAAATTAGCACCTAATAAAAGAGGATCTTACTAATGTTACATTTGCAACATTTCACTAGCTGTTTTAAAGACAAATCCAGTATATTTTCTTCTCCAGTAATGGTTACACATATTACATTCTTTCTTTAAATGGAACTTCTTTAATATCATACATAACTTTAAGGCATCCTTCTTTTTCACATGTGGAAGCACATGAATTATCTTTATTAATTGCTTGATAAAGCCTTGATAAAGGCTTGCTTTATCAATTGACCTAAAATAAAATGATTGTATAGTATGTATCAACTTAATGTCTAAATGTCATGAGGACACTATTTGAAATAAATTCACTTAATCAGATATATACATATATAGTGTGTGACTTTTAAATGTCAGCACAACAGAAATATGAATATAAACACTTGTGAGCAAGTAATAGATACAATTCACTTATTGCCATATGTATTTATTTTATAAAATATGATGTGTTCTCAATTCAAAAATGGTAAATGCACATAAAACAATCTTGGAAACTAAATTTTGCAACTGGTTCAAATTGATTTAGGTTACTGTTACAGAATTCCATTAAAGAGAGATTAAGGGATTTTTCTTGTAAAGTGTAAAATGAGAAATGAAAGTCTGAACGATTTCAGGGAAAAAGAATTAAACCTTCGTACAAAGAAATGATTCTGAACAGAATAGAAATGGAATACATCAGTTTAGATCTTTTCAGATAGCATAAATATCTCAAGAAGAGCTCAACCTTTTACTGAGAATTATTAAGAACCTAGAAGGGAAAATGTGTCTGCATGGTTTTCATAAACTCCATCCTATCACTCACCTGCCATAGATATAGTTTCCCTAAAATAATTTAAAAAACAAAAGAGGAAGGAGGAGCTGGGGGAACCTTCTTTCTTTATAACTATGCATTTAAAATGAAGATTTCCAATTTAAAGGTATAGACAGGCAAACTCTTGTCAGTTCTGATAATTGCTGATTTTTGCCCCAAGTTTTAGGGGAAAAAAGTTAGGAACAGAAGCCACAGTTATATTATTAATGGGATGTATTTGTTTGAATTTATATTTTTGAGACGAACAGAAGGTGTCTCCAGAGCTCATTTTAGAGGAATAAAGCACAAAAATAAGCTATGCTCTTTCTCCTTCATATTTCCCTTTTTGGTCTAACACTTATTTTGTCTTCACAGAAATGGTACAATGGGATTAACAAAAAGCAATAAATATGGCTGCTGATGCTGAGATGGCTTTTTTGTTCAAAGAAAAAAAGTCATAAAACTTTTGATGAAAAATAGGATGGTTCATTTTGAACCATTCCTCTTTCCCTAGATATCTTATTATTCAGTAGATCCACCCATCTACCTCTTTCGAATATTTGGGAATTTTTAATAGAGTTGTATTATTGAATTCATTTAATGAGCTTGTGGGGTCACAGAACGTTTTGAGAGTTGTTTTTTGAGATCTATTGGACTTTCTTTCTGTAAAATTAAGTTTCTGAAATGATGGTGCTATAAAATTCTGATTCTGGAAAAGGGCAATGTGAAGTCAAGAAGGTATGAGATTAAAAGATTCTATAAATTTAGTAAGAGAGATTCCTGGACCTAATCCTAATGAACTATTTCAAATAAATATGGGCAGAACCTTTATAAGTGTAGCCTTAATACACTGACAAACCTCTGCAAAAAAATATGGACCAACAGTTACCTAAGTCCATATGTTTCTCCCCAACATAAATTCTAGATATGATTCTATGTTAAGCATTACAAATGCAACTGTGAGATCACTGACAGTATTTTTAGGTAATAGCCCTTACCCTCAGGCCACTTATACTAACGAAGTATTTTTAAAAAGGATTCAAAGTTTTCTGGGATGTTCCATGTATTGGCAATTTTCCTACTAGAAAGATGCACTTCTCCCACTCTTCCCCAGCACATAAAAAAGCTACAAAATAGAATATTCTAACTCAGTCATGTTTGATTTCTGGACCATTGCATTGTCTGCTTCTCAGACGAGGCCCTCACTAATCCTTTTTTCTTGGTCAGGCTAGCTGAAGAGTGTTCACTCTTGTTTTTTTCTTTTGTTTTGTTTTCAATCATCCAACCTTTATCTTCAATGTTCCTCTGTATTGTTTTACACCTCTTTATTTTTTCTTTCTCCATTCTAGTCTTTAGAATTTCTTTCTGAAGAATATTTTTTACTAGGCATATAATTCTAGGTAGACAAGCATTTTCTTTTCCTTTAGATGTATCATTTCATTTCTACAATAATAAGGATGAAATGGTCAAGATTTGATGTGACATACTGGAGAATGCAAAGCTCTGAGGAAACAACGCTAATGAAGACATAGTACTTAAGATGTGTAGAAAGGAAGAGTTTTCCAAAACTTGTCTTAAGTGTCATTTCCATGAAAATGACATCCCAGAACATGTCACCATGAGACAGGGACAAGGAAGATTACCTAAAAGAAACTTACCAGGTTTTAAACAATAGCAGAAGAAACTCATCATAGATAAGGCAGAAACTCCATCTGCTTCCTTGGCTGCAAATGATTTAGAGAAGGTAACCAATCCCTTAATCAGTTGTAAAAAGGAAGGGATTTTTTAAATAAAAAATGTAATGTCTAGTCTATCATTTAGATTTCTCTGTGTGTGTAAAGCTGCACTCAAATTATCTGTATAATAATATCAGTGTTCTTTAAACATCTTTAATAAGTTATAATTAGCAAATCTTATGATTGAACCATTTTAAGTATGTATTTCCAGAAGTTTTAGGAAATTTACAGAACTGTAAGTTCCTAGAGTACTACTCCTTTTACTAGCCATGATAAAGTACTCAGGAAAATATGTATCTTCCAGATTTTTCATCAGAAGGTCTCTATAGAGGGCAGACTTCCTGCAATGTTATAGGAATGATGTTGATATTCAAGATGGATAAGCCAATTAACCAGCATCAGAATAATAACTCTGTGTGTGTGTGTGTGTGTGTGTCTCCAAGGAGCAGACAAAAACATAAAATGGATAAATTATAAAATAAAGCATGACAGCAGACACTTCTCTGGGCTCACAGCTTTTCCCTCGTGTAATCCTCAAAGCCATCCCTTGAGGTAGGAATTGTGTCTCATCCTCTCTATGTTCCACTGATAACAAGTATGGAAAGTCAGCTTCCGTGGTTCCTAAGCTCATGAACAAAAGGTTTAATAAAGTGAGTGCCTTACCAGTTTTGGTTTGTATAATTCCATAAGTGTGTAGTGAGGAAAAAAAAAAACCCAAACCTTTTCCCTAATTATGTTTGTGTCCAGTGACTCTAAATCAAGGGCAATGTCAGACTGGCTTTCACTTGAGACTCGATGTTTCCCTTCTGTTCTCTCTAAACACATGAGTTCAAAACATTTCATCTTGTCTGAATCAGAGTTGCTATGTGTTCATAAAAAATGCTGAATTATTAATATTTTTAAGATCCACTGAAAATCATGTTTGCATGAGTATTCATGATATTTTGGAATTTCACGATACTTTAAAATTCAGATGCTTTCTTAAAATTAATGTTCAAATAATGTATCATGGAAGAATTACAGAATGCAACAAACACCTATGAATTAAACAACGTTTCTCCTGCTTGCAAATTTTGCTTTCAAAATAGGTCAGGTGTAAGATTTGAAATTTTGAGAAACTATTGATGTAAGGATGACTCTCTATTGAATTAAAACATGCTGTGCTACGGCACTCATGCAGGATGCATGGAAAATATGCAAATGGAATAAATGAGGAAATGGGAGAAAGCAACAATGAGACAATATTGCTTTTCTCCTTTACTGAAGTGAGAAAAACTTTAGTAACACAACGAGTATGACATTTCACATGCACCAATAATGAATATGTGAAATGTTTCCAGTGGCTGTCTTCCCTGTAACTACAGGAATCAGGGATATTGATATTTATGAATTGATAGATTAAGATGCTAAACATGTTCACCTCCAAAAGTGCATAAAAATGTCCCTCTATTGTGTGCATTTTATGCCGTTGTTGGGAAGAGTCGCTAGGGACACAAGCAGGGAGAGGCATCACATGGGTTGGATAGTTTAGCCAAAGGATTCGGCCAAATTGTCTTAAGGTGTCTTCCTAACTTCTTCACTGCAAGCTGAAGCTATTGATGGGCTCCTTTCGTACTGGGTTATTCCTACTCTACTAAAGACAGTGTAATAATGGACCTGGTTGGTTTCCTTGGTAACAAGGAATCATGCTAAAGGAGTTAGGGTTGACAGATAATCGTGACATTTTCGTGAAGCTAAGGTCAATACCTGTATGGATTTATGGAACCAGAAGATACCCTTTTTAAGTGTAGCTCTGGTCAAAAAGAGAAATGCCACGGCCAGCCAGTGATCTCCTTGGAAACTGATAGCATCATTTACTAGAAACATTTGAGCATCCCAAGAAAGAAGCCTTGCTTTAATATGCAATAGATAAAAAATGAAGGACCATGTACAGGTACTTCTGTGGCAGTCGGACCCCTTTCAGTTCCCCCTTGCTCTGTGCATATAGAATATAAAATTCTTTATGAATGCAACTCTTGATAGAATCCAGGGTTGGAGATCAGTTTGGAAAATGAAGTTGCAGAATTGTTTAGCATTACTCAAGGTGAAGTTTGTTTAAATTGAACAAACTATGTTTAAACTCAATCTAATCTAAATCTGTTAAATCTGGAGGAATGGGTTAGTGGATTTCTGCTCAAAAATCACCTACAGTTTTGAATTTACCTAAATGCATGAGTATCCCTGCTTCCTCTAGTTCCAGGGAAGACATCACTTGAAATATTTTAAGTATTCATTATTGGTGCATGCCACTAAAAATGAATTCATTATCCACCCACAATATCAGAATCAATTGTCATGGTTATCCTTAATTCTTATTAACACATTATATAGATATATTAGTATTGAAGATTTAATTGTGCAGTAAAACTCCATGACATGATTTTAAAACTACATCCTAATGAAATCTCATTTTAATAAATACATAATTTAAAAATCATATTCATATTCAGTATAAATATTGATATCAAATATTTGAAGGTATTGAAATACATTTTGAGCAGTCAAAGGATCATTTTAACTAATTTTTTAAAGATTTTTTTCCCACAGAATGTTTAAAAGCACCTAGTCCTAACTACAGTTGTACTTTTAACACATTAAAAAGCACATGATGACCTTCAGAGAAGCTATTTGTGGTAGTATCGAAAGTGTGATATGGAGTACAAAATTAAAATGTGAGATGTGAGAATATTGAGTAATTTATCTCCCATGATCCATCACTCGGAGGCATTAGGCTTCTTAATCACAGTTTTAAATTAGTATCTTTATGTAAGCAAGTCTGCCCATGAGGAAGGGGAAAATTAGGAACATATAAGAAATTCATTACCTCTCTCAGATAGCTCAAAACCATTTATTAATTACCTCTCATTCGGTGCATTCATTAGCTTCATTGCAGAGTGGGAAAGTTAATGAAAGTAAAAATCATGAAAAATCACTACCTGTGACCCCTGCAGGGAGTGCCCACTCTATCCCAAATTGAGGTGTTTAGCTAAGAAGGTCAGAGCCAGGTTTATGTACCAAAGCCAAAGAGGATGAAAATCAGCTTTGGCTCTAAACATTTCATTCCCACGAGCTACTTCCACCGAGGACAAAAGACAAGTGAGATTCATTTTCCTACTCCCCAAATTTGGCACAGTAAACCTCAGTTGAGTTCAATAAGTCCTTACTGAGAATCTAATAGCTACTAAGGCAGTATGTCTCAAACTATAAGGTGTATATGAATCCCCTAAGTATCTTGATTCAAAACAGGCTCCTTCAAAAGATATTTTATGATGGAGAGTAACAGGGAAATAAATTCGTATCCAGTGCTACCCTCTACTCAGGGCATAGATTATCTCAGATGTCTTTTGGGAATGGAAAAAAACAAAAAACAAACAAACAAAAAAACCCACAAATCTTTGTACTGACTCTTCCTAGAGGAGCTATTTCCATTCACACACATGTCTGGGTTTTTTTTGATACTTTGCTTAGGTGTTGTGTTTTACCCTAGCGTATCCAGAGACATCCTAAGTCTTGGATGCCTTTTGGATTGATTACCTGTAGGTTTAATATAAATCTGAGCAAACTATTTTCTGTCCAAGTTATTCTATGAAATTACAGAAACTAAGTTTATTATGTGCACGGCTAAATTTAGCCACCCTTCAAAATATGACATTTTGCAGTTTTGTGTGTCTTCTTAAGATGGTTCTACAAAGCTGAACTGAATATGATTGAAACAAACTATTTAACAAAAGCCAATTTTTTCAAGAAAATCAGGGAAACATGGACAGAAGCAGTGTTAGATGATGTTATTAAGGAACGAATGTGAATGTTTTTAGATGTTGTATCAGTCTTTTAGGGAATGTCATACAAATTTCCACAAAGTGGGGAGCTTAAAGCCACAGAAATTTATGCTCTCATAGTTCTGAAGGCCAGGGTGGGAAAGCAAGGTGTGAGCAAGGTTGATTCCTTGCAGAGGCATAGAGGGAGACTTGGTCTCCTGCCTCTCTGGGAGGTACTGGTGGCTGGGTATTTTTTGTCCTGTGGCCACATCACTCTAATCTCTGCCTTTGCCTCCATGTGGTCTTCTCTTCTGTGCCTGTATCTCCTCCCCTGGGTCTTATAAGGACACCTGTCATTAGATTTGGGACCTTTCTAGGTAATACAACACTATCTAATCTTTGGATCCTTAATTTCCATCTTCGAAGATCTTTTCCTAAATAAGGTCATAGTCGTAGATTCCAAGTGAACATATCTTTGGGGGACACTATCAAACTCACTAGAGTTGTGATAGTAGCGTCGGGTTTATTTATACAATTCATATCTGTAAGAGATGAATGTCGAAAGGATTACAGGTAAGAAGACATAGTCTCTGGAACTGTCTGTTAAGACAACAAATAAACAAGAAACAGAGGTATCAGGGAAAAAAACTTTAGGAAGTGTTTATTATGAGACCTCCATGACAGGTCTATGGATTTTCCCACCTTTTTCTTTTTTCTTTTTGTATGTACTTGGGTGTCTGTATAATAAAACAATTTATATAAAGATATTAAAATAGCAATGATCTTCCATTTTGTATATGTACAACATTTCCTTTATCTACTTATCTGTTGAAGAATGCAAGTTAATTCCATATCTTTACTATTGAGAATAATGCTATTACTCAGCCTTAAAGAAGGAATCCTGTCATTGGCAACAACATGGATAAACCTGGAGGACATTCTTTTAAGTAAAATAAGCTAGACAAAGAAACACAAATACCACATGAAATTACTTACATGTGGGGGCTAAAAAAAGTTGAACACATGGAAGTAGAGAGTAGAATGATGGTTGCCAGGGACTGGGAGAGGGGAATGGATTGGGAGAGGGGGAGATGTTACCCAAAGTATACAAAGTTTAAGTTACACAGGAGGAATAACTTTTGGTGATCTACTGTACAGTATGGTGACTATGCCTAATAATAATGCACTGTATATTTCAAAATTGTTAAAAGATATTATAAATATTCTTACCACCAAGGAATATGTAGATAAAGTGAAGGAAATGCTAATTCTCTTGATTCAATCATTCCAAAGTGTGTACATATATCAACATATGTCATAACATCACATTGCACCCCATAAATATATAGAATTTGTTTTTACCAATTAAAAATAAAGCAAAATAATATAATATTTTAAAAATACCCAAAACTACATTAATTGTTACTAGGGTTGGCCATTTGAAAATAAAACAAGTTAAGTGGAATGACTTTTTTTCTTCCTATGTGACAATATTACACACACACACACACACACATATACCCAAGACAGCGTCTGGATGGAGGAGTAATGAGGAATGAATGCTTAATAGGAATGGTGTTGCTTTGGGGATAAAGAAAAATTTTTCAGCTCTGTATGGACGTGAGAGTTGCAAAACACTGCTCACGTACTAAAGGCCTCTGAACTATATACCCGAAAATAGGTAACAATTAATTTTCATGTTATGTGAAGGTTACCTTACTAAGACAAAAATCTGTACATTCTAGTACATAAAATAGAATCATGTATTTAATTTTCCTAATAACCTACCCTGAACTTGTCTGCATTAATTTCATTTCTATTACAAGAGTCTCTTTAACGGCATTTTCAGAAGGACTCACACATACTTGCTTTGCCAACTGAGATACATTAAAAGAATACCATGATCAATATTTCATGAAACATGCAATCTATGCAATTCTTTCCCACATCCTCCTAATTAACAGCCACTGACATTGCCAAGTTCCAGGCCCACCTGCAATATGAAAAATTTTTAAATTATAATTGTTGTGGGTACATAGTAGATGTATATATTTGTGGGATACACAAGATGTTTTGATACAGTAGTGCAAAGTGAAATAAGCACATCACGAAGACTGAGGTATCCATCCACTCAAGCATTAATCCGTTGAGTTACAAACAGTCCAATTACACACTTTTTTAAAAACTTATTTTTAAATGTACAATTATTATTGGCTATAGTCACCCTGTTCTCTGTTGTGCTATCAAATAGTAAATCTTATTCATTCTTTCTATTTTTGTACCCATTAACTGTCCCACCTTCAGACTCTACACCCCCAACTACCTTTCCCAGCCTCTGGTAACCATCTTTCTACACTCTACATCCATGAGTTCAATTGTTTTGATTTTTAGGTTCCACAAAAAAGTGAGAACATGGCAATGCTTGTCATTGTGTGCCTGGCTTATTTCACTTAGCACAATGATCTCCAGTTCCACCCATGTTGTTGCAAATGACAAGATCTGATTATTTTTATGGCTGAATAGCACTCCATTTTGTATATGTACCACAATTTCTTTATCCAGTCATCTGCTGGCAAGTACTGAGGTTGCTTCCAAATATTAGCTTCCTCGGAACATTTTTAGTTTTTTGAAGACTTCTAATGTGCTAATGTAGTAACTTACATTCCTACCAACAGGATACAAGGATTCCCTTTTCTCCACATCCTTGCCAGCATTTGTTATTGCTTGTCTTTTGGATATAAGCCATTTTAACTGGGTTGGGACACCTGCAACTTTTGATTAGGCAAACAATGTGATGGAAGTCATTAGAGAAAGCTTCCTTAAAATCAGGTGTTCTTTCTCCTGCAGAGCCTTACCCAGGATTGTATAACTATAGGCAAGTCAGTTCACACCTCATTGACAAGAGGATGAAAATGGAACCTTCTTAGAAAATAACAAAAAGCTAAATACTATTGGGTTTTGCCTACGCCAACCAATTAGCCTGCTGGCAGATGGGTAAAGGAACAGAAACTCAGGATGAAAAAAGGCAGATGTAATTGTCACTTGGGTCATGTGACCAGCTTCAGAGCTGCAGTCTGTACGTGTCTTAGTTCTTTCAAGCTATTATTTAAAAAAAAAAAAGAAAAAAAATCATAGACTGGGTGGATTATAAACAGAGACATTTATTGCTCAGAGTTCTGGAGGTTGGAAGTCTAAGATCAAGTAATGGAAGATCCAGTGTCTGATGAGATCCTGCTTCCTGGTTCATAGTGTCTTCTCACTGTGTCCTCACATGGTGGAAGGGGCCAGGGAGCTCTCTGGTGTCCCTTTGATAAGGACACTAATCACATTCATTAGACTCCACCCTTATGACCTCATGGCCCTCCATGGGGCCATGATTTCAAGGCCCTACCTCCCAAGACCATCACCATGGCGATGGCAGTTCTAACATGTGCATTCTGGTGGACACAGACATTCTGTCTACAGCAGCAATGACTTTATCAATGTTTCCCCTACTCCACCTCTTTCTCTTGTATATCAAGAGTAGAGCGGTTGAAATGTGAAGTTTCATGTGGAGTATACTGAGACTGGCATCGACCCTCAGTGACACAATGATTGAAGGGACATTTGACATACACTACTGTCCCAGATGGAGGATGAGGGCAGATGTTGAGGAGTGTAGAGGGCACACAGTGCTGGGAATTTTCATTTGCACATGAAGAAACAGTCCTCAAAATTAACTCAGCTTCCCTGCCCAGGGATGGTGACCTGTATGCATTCCATCAGTGAGCACCCTGGGTTTTGCTCAAATTTGGCCAATGGGGAGTCCTACCAAGAAATCAGAGTGTGAGGTGAAGGGAACATGATGTAAGGTTATTTATTTATTTTGCTGGGTTCCTCCTTTTGAAATTTATTTCTTCTTTCTTTCTTTTTTTCTTTCCTTCTTTATTTCTTCCTTTTCCTTTCCTTTTTTCTCTCTTTTATTTTCTTCTTTCCTTTTTTTTTTTCCCTTTTTTTCTTTCTTTCTTCTGTCTTCATTTCTTTACAAGCTCTGTAGCCCAGGCTAGAATGTTGCACAATTATAGCTCACTGCAACCTCCCACTTCTGGGCTCAAACAATCCTCCCACCTCAGCCTCCTGAGTATCTGAAACTACAGACATGTGTCTCTATAAGACATAAAATAAAAAAAGTAATTTTTTATCTTAATTTTTGCAGAGATGAGGTCTTGTTATGTTCTGAAGTCTGGTCTCAATCTCCTGACCTCAAGCAATCCTCCCCCATCAACCTCCCAAAGTCCTGGGATTACATGTCTTGCCATGCCTAGCTTGTGAGGTTTCTTTTGATGGTAGGGTCTTTTTACCCAAAGCAACATACCACAATGTTGCCTTCTCCACTGGACTCTTCTTTTGATTTTTGTAAGCCCTTTCCTGTACTCCATATGGGCTCCCAAACAATAATATCAAATACAACTGATTTTGTGACACCTTCTCAGTTCCTCTATAACCCAGCCACCTTTTTGTACATATTTTCCCAGTGTGTGCATGGCAGCCTAATGGAAATCCAAAGATGTACTATTCTAAATTCCAGATTCAAGAACACCTTACATTACATGTCATAAACACTTTGATGATGTGACTAAAGTTCCGGATCTTACAATAAGAAGATTTTAATCATAAAATTTCTTTTAAGAGTCAGGCAGGACCAGGTGTCGTGACTCATGCCTGTAACCCCAGCACTTTCAGAGGCCAAGGCAGTCAGATTGCTTGAGCCCTGGAGTTTGAGACCAGCCTGGGCAACATGGTGAAACACTGCCTGTAAAATAATTAGGTGTAGTGCTGTGTGCTTGTAGTCTCACCTACCTGGGAGGCTGAGGTGGGAGGATCACCTGAGCCCAGAAGGTCAAGACTGCAGTGAACCATGATTGTGCCAGTGCATTACAGCCTGGGCAACAGAGTGAGATCCCACTGAGAGAGGAGAGAGAGATAGAGAGAGAGAGAGAGAGAAAGAGAGAGAGAGACAGGAGGATCAGAGTCAGAGAAGAGACGTGAGGAGATGGAAGGAGATGCGATGTGATTCGAAGATAAAGGAAAGACCCTCAAGCCTAGGAATCCAGACACCTTCTAGATGCTAAAAAGGTCAAGAGATAGATTTTCCTCTAAAGCCTCCAGAATGAACCAGTACAGATGAGAACCTGATTTCAGCCTCCTGAGACCTATCTCTGAGTTTTGACCTCCAGAACTGTAAGTTAATGCATGGCTGGGTCATTGGTTACAGCAGCCATAGGAAACCAACACACTCTGTCAATACCGCCTTTAAGCTATGCTAATTTGAGTGTCACCTCTTCTGAGATGGGACCCTTAGTGTCCATTAAGTATTTGACAAAAATAGATGAGATAATAAGTGATTCATTTTCTTCTACTTCTAGAATAGAAGAGCCATATTTCATTGTCAGAAAATTGTAAAGTATCACCCCAACTAATGTTTGCTTTCTCGCTCAAAAAATTCATAAACGTGTCAGACAAGGCACGCATTTCTGACAGCATGCATGAAGTACAGATTGTTTCATGTCGAAGGCTGATAAAGCAACACTGAGATGTTGGAGGTTGGTGTAGGGTGTGCTTGAGCCAAGTTATAGGAAGTAGGTGGAGAAGACAAAAGGACTTGCAGGGCTGGTGCAACAAAACCTCAAAAAACCCCAGGTGAATCCTGGAGGGTATGAGATCTCCAGGGCGGCCTTGGAGGAGGGGTCTTGGGTGGCCAAGCTTTCAGGCTCCCAACATACAAGGAGTATACCCTTTGAGGTTACTCCCCACAACTGAGACAACCAGGAAGATGCTGACAGTGCTCACTGGTTGGCAGCCGTGTAACAAGTTACTTCCCTAATCCGCTTTCCTAAAAAGGGCACTTAGTGTTAACCACAGCCTCACAGAAGGGAAAGCACTCCTTCAGCAAGAAACTATAATAAAAACATATTAATGATGATGATCAAAACAGCAAATGTTCAGATACCTTTAACTATATGTTAGACAATTGTTTCAATCTAATGAGGAGATTTGACCATGATCCCTAATTTTTGCAAATGAGGAAACAGGCCAATAAAATTAAATAACAAGTACAAGATTACACAGCTAGTGAAAAACCCAGAGAGTCTGGATCCCAAGTCCAGGTACGTGACAAATATGTTGTATTACTATCTCCAGGAATGAATTCACCCTTGGTTCTTCCACAAACTGTACTACCCCGTATTCATGCTGCTGATAAAGACATACCCAAGACTGGGAAATGTACAAAGGAAAGAGGTTTAATAGAGAACTCACAGTTTCATGTGACTGGGGAAGACTCACAATCATGGTGGAGGTCAAAGAGGAGCAAGTCACATCTTAAGTGGATGGCAGCAGGTAAAGAGAGAGCTTGTGCAGGAAAACTCCAATTTTTAAAGCTATCTGAGGTCATCAGACTTATTCATTATCAAGAGAACAGTACAGAAAAGACCCGCTCCCATGATTCGATTATCTCCCACCAGGTCCCTCCCACAACATATTGGTATTGTGGGAACTACAAGATGAGATATGGGTGGGGAAATAGCCAAACCATATCACAAACCCAAACTGATATGTATGTATTGCATCCTAACGCTTTTATCACTTCTGTACATTGTTGCAAACAAGTGGTGTTTTTCACTCACTCTAGAAAATTTATTCTAAGTTTCTGACCTGGTTCTGACTTTTTGTCTTCTCTTTCTAAATGCTCTCCTGACATAATTACTCTTTTCTATGACTCCAAATGAACAGACTAAAACATGAGTTTCTAAACAGATCCAATCCCGAAATTTTCAGATGTATATTTCATGTTTCTTCAAGTGGCACAGACACCTGGGAATGTAAATATTGTAAAATAGCATTCCCATGACCTCCTCCAAAGTTGCTCCTCTTCTTGGATATCCTCATCAGTGAGCTGGCAAGTCACTCACTGTTATTGTTTGGCTCTGTCTCCCCACCCAAATCTCACCTTGAATTGTACAAATCCCCACATTATTACAATAATCCCCACATTATT
Source organism: Papio anubis (assembly GCF_008728515.1). Lineage (NCBI taxonomy): Eukaryota > Metazoa > Chordata > Mammalia > Primates > Cercopithecidae > Papio > Papio anubis. The sequence goes on from NC_044996.1 coordinate 139,570,061, forward strand.
ACAATTACAAGGATGGGGCCAAGTGGAGATAATTGAATCATGGGGGTGGTTTCTCCCATACTATTCTCATGGTAGTGAATAAGTCTCATGAAATCTGATGGTTTTATAAAGGGAAATTTCCCTGCCTGCCGCCATGTAAGATGGCTTTGTATCTCCTTTGCCTTCCACCATGATTTTAAGACCTCCCAAACCATGTGGAACTGTGAGTCCATTAAACCTCTTTGCTTTATAAATTACCCGGTCTCAGGTGTGTCTTTATGAGCAGTGTGAGAACAGACTAATACACTCAGTGTATGCTTGCTCACTGCCATGATAGGTCGTTGTTCACTTTTCCTTCTTGGTTCTCCAAATTCAATTGCCCATCAAGAGTCATGGAGACAATCTTTCACTCCTAATGTGTGCACACACGTGCACACACACACATACAGACAAACAACTATATTTTGAATCTCTTGGCTTCTACCTCAGTTGCCTCAAAGCAGCCCCTGTTACTCTGCTGTACAACTTTGGATAATCTTGCTGATGTAGGTCCCCTTGTCCAATTTGACCCCATCATGTTTTTCCCATGACAGTCACACACACATTCTTGAAAGGCAACTGTGATCATGATATCCACATGATGCCAAGTCCCCCAGTGCTGTTCTCCCATCTGCCTAATAAAAGTCAACCCTCTCTAGCCACATACTCTGTGACTTTCAGGATTTATCCTCTCCTTGCCTCTTAATCTTGCTTCCTAACTAACATCCTCTCTTGAACCTCCACTTCCATGTCACTAGCACAAGCATATGAGCTATTTTCATATCTTAAAACTGGTCCTGGTCAGGCACAGTGGGTCATGCCTCTAATTCCAGTACTTTGGGAGGCCAAGCCAGGGGGATTGCTTGAACCCAGGAGAGCAAGACCTGCCTGGACCACATAGTGAGACCCTGTCTCTACAATTAAAGAAATTGGTTGAGTGTGGTAGTACATGCCTGTGGTGCCAGATACTTGGGAGCCTGAGGCAGGAGGATCACTTGAGCCCAGGCAGTTGAGGCTGCAGTGAGCTGAGATGGTGCCACTGCATTCCAGCCTGGGCAATAGAGTGAAACTCTGTCTCAAACAAACAAACATACAAACAAAAAAACAACTGCTTCTATTCTCTCTTGTCTTTAGGGAAGTGTTCCACAAACATTCCTATGCCTAGGAATCTCCTGGGGAACTTGATAAATACATATTCTGACTCTGTCAGTCTGGGATGTAGTTGGAGCTTCTGCAATTCTAACAGTCTTGGAGCTGATGCTGATGGGACATGTCCTGGGTTAAATTGTGTTCAAATATTTTGAAAGATATGTTGAAGTCCTAACCTCACATATCTGTGAGTACGGCCTTATTTGGAAAGAGGGCCTTTGCAGATTTCATCAAGTAAGCATGAGCCCTACAGCCAATGACTACCATCCTTTTAAGAAGAGGAGAGTTGGATACAGACACACACAGAGTGAAGACCATTGGAAGATGGCAAGAGATGTGGCCACCAGCCCAGGGACACCTGGAGCCACGAGGAGCTAGAAAAGGCAGGAAGGATCCTCTAGAGCTTCCTGGGGAAGTGATTTCAGACTTCTGGCCTTGATTTCAGACTTCTGGTCTCCAGAACTGAGAGAGGATAAAGATCGGTTGTTTTCAGCCACATAGTTGATGAACCTTTGTTACAGCAGCTCTTGAAAACTGATACACAATTGGTACCTTGGTCATATTTTGAGTAGTAAGGATCTTAGTCTCTCAATTAAGAAGCTAGGATACCTTTCTTCACTGAATCCTCCACTGCTGTACCTTGGTTCTAAATCTACACCTGGGTGTTGGTTCCAAGAAACTAACAGACTCCAGGAAATGTTTGCCACAGAGCAGCTCATGTGTACTGCTTCCATGAGACTGGGAACACAGTGTAGCCCTTGTCTGATTACTTCTGGGCATATCCTGTATGTGCTGAGCATCTTAAGGTCAGTGTTACAGCTTTTTCCATCTTTTGATGCCTTATACTTAACATAGATACTTGATAGTTATTAGGCGCCCACTAAACATTTATGAATAAATAAATGTGTCCAGAAGTTCAGTCATAAGCACATTTAATGTCTACCGCTATCTTAGAAATGATGTCACTACGTTCTCATTTTGCACTGAAACAGTTCACGGCTCAGGAACAGATGTATTAATATAAAATTGTTGGAGGTCATGGTGTTTTTAACCTTAGAATGATGTGCTATTAAATCCCATTCTAAACTTCTTCTTGATGCAATAATGTTAAAACAGTCCTTCCAGTATGATAGATACTGCTTTGTTATTTTTTAAATCCATAAGGCAGTTAGGAAAATATTTATAAATATATTGCACTGTGGGACCCTTATCATACACAGTAAGTAGGGGGTCATCAATTTTCCATGTCTGGACAGCTGAATGATCATTTGCAAAGGCAATCGCCCTTGGAATATTGCTTCTAATAATCCTGTCCATCATTCATATATTATATTCTTAATTCATCCATACACCATTTTAAATGTAAATAAAGATCACCTTCCCAATATCTATGAAAATTAAATCCCATTGTGTATGAAAATTTACAACCCTAGCTTATATTAGTTCATAGAACTATATCCCCACAATAGTTCAATCTCCCCGACAAAGTTAAGTGAGAAGTCTAATTTGGTGTTTTAATTCAGCCTTGCAGTATTTACTGCTCTTATTCACAGTGTAACTGTTGAATACTTGGTCTCATTTTGCTGTGCAAGCCTGTATTAAATTGAGAGCCTCCAAGTACCCAGCGTTGCTGCTTACATGTTCTGAGATCAGAACTGTGATAGGCAAATTAACAACCTCCCCACTCCCCTGCCAAGAGATGCTCAAGTCCTAGTCCTCAGGGCCTGTGAGTTAAGTTACATTGCATGGCCAAAACGAGTTTGCAGGTGGGATGAAACTATGGATCCTAAAATGGGAAATGATCCTTCATTATCCAGGTGAGCTCAAAGTCATCACACGTTTCCTTATAAGAGGGAGGCAGGAGGTCAGAGTCAAAGATGGAGAATCTTGACAGAAAAAGAGCTCAGAGTTGTCTTGCAGCAATCCAAGGAATGCGGGTGGCTTCCAGGATCTTGAAGAGGCAAAAGGTTTTTTGTTTTGTTTTGTTTTGTTTTGTTTTGTTTTGTGGTTTTCCTAGATCTTCTACAGGGAGTGCAGTCCTCCTGATACCTGGATTTCAGCCAGGTGAGATCCAGGTCAGATTTCTGACCTCCAGAACTGAAACGTGATAAATTGATGTTGTTGGAAGCCGCTGAGTTTGTGGCAGTTTTTACAGAAGCTCTCGCTGACTCATACAGACTTAACTCTAGAATATCTTCGCTGAGATCAGTTTTGTCTATGGTGCATCCTTTAAGGATGACAAGAGATGACTCTGCATGCCATTCTGTACCTATGAGTGTTATGACTCCTGAAATAATACAAAGAAAAAGACACACACGAAAAAATGTAACTGTCTTTAAGCCATAGAGTCATGTCTGGCCATATAGTCATGTCATGCATGACTAGCCATATAGTTATGTCACTCTATTTGGCTAGGACAATGTAGAACTGAATTACTAGGCAAGGAAAAAATAAATGGCAAAATGTGAGAAGATGGAAGGGCCCTTGCAGGATTGACTGTGGGTTGGAAGCTTTGTACAAGGAGATACTCTCTCCTCTCCTGAACAGAATGAATGGCCAGGCATCTTCAGGACGGGGAGATGGAGGCTGATTTGTTCTGGCCTCTTCAGTCATGCGTCTAAGGCAAGCAGCATGAAGGTAGATTCTCACGCATTTTAACCCAGGCAGCATAATCATAGCTTGTAGACCAGTCTCCCCATCTCATCCCCCACCTAATGCCTCCGTCCACTCCAAGGCAAAACAGTCCTTGGACCGCCTGCCTGGCTCTAATTACAACGTTGATGAAGATAAAGCATGTTTGGATCAGTGCTATTGGGCAAGTTATCATTATTCCATCACCAAGGTATCACTCTCCCGGGAACCAGCGTTCAGTCTGTCTTATGAATGATGTATCTCTATCCCGTCTGCTGTGGGCGCTCCACAAATATTAAATATCTATGAATTTTCTCTGCTCTCATGTATGGTTTCCAATTGCAGAGTGATTGAGTGTCTTTGAGATGTATGTGCAGGGTACGAAAAGTGCAAAGGCTGATTTTCTGTGCATGAAATAATTCAGGATACTGGAGTATATCACTCAGAAATGACTTGGCTTCAAAATACAATTTGTTTTAAAAAATCACCAATAATAGTGTCTTATATTTATAACGTCATCTATAGCCTCCTTCATACATGGCTGTCCTTTGAAGGAAAACACCACACTGAAGTTACATAGCTTAACAATGAACCAGGGTCTTAAATTGTATGACCAAATGTTCAGTAAGCAGCATTGCGTGATTGTTTTCCTCTAAAACAGTAATGCACATAAAAATGAGGCAGTTCTAAAAATATGAAGCATGAAAAATAAAGCTTATAAAATAAATATCTTTGTTGGTGATGTTATTTGAAAGGACAGGATTGGAAGAAGAAAATCTGATTTTTATTACAGACTCTCTGTGATGTCCTAGTGTTCTCTTTAAACAATAGTATTAAAATTAAAATAAAAAGTGCTGTTTATGCCAGATTCAATAGGACACCCACACTGTGCTCAGAAATATATATCATATACATCATATGTTTATAAAAATTTTCATATGTAATACACATTTATTTACATATTTGCAATATATGCTTGCATATTTATATATAACATGAATATTATATTAATGTTAATTATACCCTATATTTACATTATAAAGTTGATATAATTTTATATTGTATATAGATGGATATATATGTATGTTTTCAAATTTCATATAATCTTGATATCAATACAAGGTGTTAGTATTAATATTTTTCTCATTTTACAGATGAGGAAACTGAGGCCCAGGGGTTATGGTTAACTTTCCTAGGAGCTGTAATGAAGTGTCAGGATGGAGATACAAGCATGAAGTGGCTCTAGGATCATATCCTGTTGGACTGGCTTCTTTGGGACCACCTCCATCCTCATGTAGATGCAGGTGCTGGAGACCACCCCAGACCTACAGAATAAGAATCACCATGCAAGTTCAGAATCTGCAATTTTTTTTATACTTAAAGTTCTAGGGTACATGTGCACAACATGCAGGTTTGATACATAGGTATACATCTGCCATGTTGGTTTGCTGCACCCATCAACTCATCATTTACATTAGGTATTTCTCCTAATGCTATCCCTCCCCCAGCCCCCCAGCCCTTGACAGGCCCCGGTGTGTGAACTTCCCCATTCTGTGATGTTCCCCACCCTGTGTCCATGTGTTCTGATTGTTCAATTCCCACCTATGAGTGAGAACATGTGGTGTTTAGTTTTCTGTCCTTGTGATAGTTTGCTTTTAAATGCATTGTACAAGTGATTCTTAAGCAAACAATAATTTGAGAATTGCTGCTTTCCCCATTAAATTGGTTTCAATGCCACTTTCAGTTTTACATTCTAAGGGGACTTTAGAGATTCAGTGACGATTTTGTGATATTATTCCCAGATCTCTTGGCTAATTGTTTGCTATGTTTTCACAGAGGGATTCACGAAATGTGAATTTGAATGCTCACAACACCCCCACAGGAAAGATCAGTTATTAGAAATGCATCTAATTCAGGCAAATGCATTTGCCTGAATATATTTCTAAAGGGAACACCAAGGCAGGAAAAGAAACAATTTAAATCCTATATCAATTTGTACGTGCTGAAAAACTTCTATTTCTTAATCAGACTCAAAGTCACTCAGCATTATATAGGTCCAGCATTCTATGAAGAACTGTCTTCATTTCTCAGGGCTGCAATAACAATGTACCACAAACTGAGTGGGATTAAAAACTGAAATTAAAAAAAAAAAAAAGATGCTCAAAACATTCTGGAGACCAAAAGTCAGAAATCGAGGTGTCTCAGGGCTGCACTCACATTGGAGGCCCTAGGGGAGGATCCCTCCTGCCTCTCCCAGCTCCTGGGGGCTCCAGGTGTCCTGGGCTTGTGGCCACATCCCTCCAGTCTCTGGCTCCATCTCCAGGTGGCCTTCTCCTCTGTGTCTGTGTGTCCTCTTCTGTCTCTTAGAAGTACCCTGGTCATTGGATTTAGGGTCACCCTGATTCAGGATGAGAGCATATTAATTTGATTATGTCTGCAAAAATCCTATTTCCAAATGTGGCTACTTTTATAGGTTCAGAGTGGGTATATATGTGTGTGTGTGTGTGTGTGTGTGTGTGTGTATGTATATATATATATATGTGTGTGTGTGTGTGTCTATACATATATATATTTGTGGAGGGGACCATTTGACCCAATAGAATAAACTTCAGTGCAAAAATATAACCAAACATTTGCATAATTTTAGACAAATTTGAAACGAATGAGTATTTATTTTACAGAGGTAAACATTTTAGGAAAAATGTATTCTCATAGGCCGACAGTATAGCTTTATGACAAAATTAGTCAGGAGCTTGTGCCTACATGCACTTGTGAATGTGGTCTATGCACACTGGATCGGGGTATTGGTAGATAGCTCTGGTTGGTTTCCTTTTGCGGGGAGGATACATTTCCTGGCACTCTACAAAGCTTCTCTGAGTGTACCATTGACCTTTCCATAATCTGTTATTCTTCTCACATTCCTCTCCACAGACCTTTTTTTCCCCCAATGGTGTTTGTAGAAGGAAGGCACAGAAATCTATTACATCTTCTTTACTTTAACCTTTTAGTTATGTAATTTTTGTCCCCCTCTGTAGTGTGATAGTATTCCTACTCTAAGTGCAGATCACGGAAGACCTTCGTGGCCAAATCATTTACTTGAATTTTATTATTACACAACCAGTTCAGTTGACCTTTTGTAATTCTGCTAATCAACATAGACGCTTGAGGTGAAACTTAAGAATGCAGCAAAATCTTCCTGTTTACGGAATATTTTATTTGCATATGTTTGATCCCTCTATCTAACTAAATATATTCAGCTTAATTTGTTTTACCACAGTAACTACTTTGTTGTTCTGTAAGCTAGATGCACGCTGCCCTTCCGTTCCACCTCATAAATTGACTTTCTTAGTGTGAAATTAGAATTTAACATAGAGAGTAAATGTTGAACAATGGCTTTCTGTACCTTCTTGAGGGAGGCTATAATTCCCACTGCTACTAAATCCCACTTCTTCAGTTATGTTAGGAATAAAATTATGAGAGCATAAATGGCTAACTTCTAAATATGGCATATAACACCAGTCTACATTGTCCAGGAGAAAATTAATTGTAAACACAGCCAAGTGAGTCTCTCTGTCTTGTGTTAAAATGCTGTTCAATTTTTTGGCCAGTATTATGTTAGAAAATGTAGTCCTTTTCTCCCTCCTAAAAAGTGACGATTGTTAAGGCCATATGAAAGACTGACAGGCCCATGAAAAGGGGAGAGGAAAAAAGAACTGTATCAGACATCCCAAAACTCCATATAGTCCTACGTGCTCAGTCCTGAGCTCATATCTGCAAGGTTGAGTAGCCTGAACTTGAGAACAGGGCCAAAGAGAACATCTTTTTCAGCTCTATGCACATTATTTTTGCTCCAGAGACGTAGCTCGATAAGCTGCTTTGTAAATGAATGTTCTTGCTCATAAAGGGAATTGCGCAAAAGCAAATGAGTAGCTTCGTGCCTGAAAGCCCATTTCCACCATTGTGAAGTGTTTTGTGTCAATGTCTGCACATCTTGGTAAGAGCTCTCTGTGGTGTACACATGCGTTCATATGGAGAAAATGTGGCATCAAGGAAAGACCATGGGCTTCCAAAGGCAATTACATTCAGGCGCAGGCATGGCTTCCTGGCTTGGAGACAAGCGATAGAGTGATTTTGACTTCCTGCATCTGCATCTTGTACATGCACATCTATATCAAAGGTAATACATGCCTATCACATGCACTATCTTATGTACAGTGCTGAGCATATGTTTGGGTCTAAATATAGGAATTTAAAAGCAAAGAAACTGGAGTAGCATAAAATGGGTTTACCTCTCTGCTCCGCCATTTACTACCCACGTGAACAGACACCCTACTTAATTTTGCTATGCCTCGGTTTCCTCAGCTATAAAATAGGAAAAATAATGGAATTTTTTTCTCATCCTGTGGCCAATAAACGACATAATACATGTTAAATGCTTACGATCATGCCTGGCACATTTTAAGTGTGCATATATCTTATTATTTTTACAGAGGACAGTCTAATAGGGATAGCTTCTATGCTTGTCAGTTTTATCAGGAATAAGGACATGTGGGATTGAGACCATATTTCTGCAGTATACCTTTGAGCCCCTTAAATGCAAAAACGAGAAAGAATGTCAGACACACCAAATATCACATCTTATCCATGCTTGTATTATGGTCATACAATTTAAAGTCCTGTTATCATCAAAAAATGGAAACAAATTTTGTCATTATATTAATTTTTTAGGAGGATAGTTCCCTCAAGGGAAAAAATCATTAGACAAGAAAAGTTTACTTAATTATAAATATAAAAATATAAATAAGTGGCCAGGAGTGGTGGCTCACACCTGTAATCCCACCACTTTGAGAGGCCAAGGTGGGTGGATCATCTGAGGTCAGGAGTTCAAGACCAGCCTGGCCAACATGGCGAAAACCCATCTCTACTAAAAAATAAAATACAAAAATTAGCTGGGCATGGTGGTGCACACCTGTAATCCCAGCTACTCGGGAGGCTGAGGCAGGAGAATCACTTGAACCCAGGAGGCGGAGGTTGTAGTGAGCTGAGACTGTGCCACTACACTCCAGACTGGGTGATAGAGCGAGACTCTGTCTCAAAAAAAAAAAAATATATATATATACACACACACACACACACACACACACACACACGCACACACACAATACGGCAATAGGCTTACAGGAAAAGAGAAATATTATTTTACAAAAAAATCTCTCTCTAAATAATGATTATTTATATACATGACATGGCAATAGGCTTGCAGGAAAAGTGAAATATTATTATTTTATTAAAAAATCAGTCTCTAAATAATGATCATTTCCAAAATATGTTTTTATAAGCAATTGTCCTTTTCAGAGAGTGATTAAATCGAATCATGTTCAATACCTTGTAAAGCAAATAGAATTTCCCTGAAGGGCACTTGTAGGACCAAATCGTTCATAATTTGACTTCAAAACATGTTTGCAAGGGAAAGGTGAAGTCCTATTTAATTTCCTATTCAAATTATTTTTGAATTTCTCATGCAAATCACATCACACTGTTTTATTATACTGGTATTCAGATTTTCATACATACACACACACACAAACACTGGACATTAAGTTAATTTTTAAGCTATATTTGCCTTTAATTTTAAATATCTTTTTTACTATTGGCTTTGAAGTTCCTTAAATGACCCCCATTCCCTTTAGTTACTCAATCACGCCACTTAAAATACATTGTTAAATTGCATAATAATTAATATTAGTTAGTTTTAGACTGTTAAGATAATGCTGACTTTTTTCTTTGAGCATTTTTATGAATCTCAAGTGTTCTACATTTAAATTACATTCTGTTCTAAAATAAAAGATTCATCCTTGCCCCTCACCATCACTTCTTTATCTTTTTCTGGTAGATACATGATTTCTATCATTATTAGGGTCATTTCCAATTGACCTATTTTTTCCATAGCTTCCCTACAACTCTAACTTGAACTTTCACAAAACACCCAGGGCCATTTTTGCGTTAACTACAGGATACCTGTATCAATCAGTACACTTTCATTTCGTGTATATCCCAACCATCTCTGCACTGTTTTACAGAAACTCTTCCATGTTACTGTTGTGGGACTTTTCCTTAGTTCAGCTAAAGACAGGGTCCTTGTCACAAGGCCCTGAAAATTTACACTCGCAGACCATTTGAAGAGTGAATAAAGCAGGGTTTTATTGGGTGAAAAGGAAAAAAAAGAGGAAACAGGGACTCTCCACAAGGCCAGAGGTCCTCTCGTGTGCTTCCTGCCTTGCAGCGTGAAGTCCAGGTACCACCCAGGAAAGTGCCGGGCCTAGCTCCTCCCCACTGCAACCCCTGCAAACTTCTGTGTCTCCACCCCACTGTGAGCGCTTCCCAGGGCACAGGTTGGCCGGAGGCGCTGCCAGAGAGCCCTCCCACCTGGCTGTTTCATTACTGGCACCATTACATTTGGCAAAAAGCATTTCCTGCTTTTTCTAGAATACGTCTGGGAATACATATCATAGAGAAGAAACCCTCTTACCCTGAAACCACAAGTTTCAATTTAGAAAGAAATGTTTCTAACACATATACCATATATTGAAGATACAGGTCTCAGTATAAGCCTAACAAAGCCTTCATGTTTTCCAATTTTATAATGTGAAGGCAAGAGAGAGCAAAGTGTCAATAACATTTAAAAATATGATGGAGATGTAAATTCCAGCATCGAAAAGAATCTGAAGAATGAAGCAAATTATTTTCCAGACCAAGAAAACAATGAAAGGGAGACAGAAACATAAAAACCTACACAGGTTTTTGATCATAGCCAACCCCACCTTCATTTGATGACATAGAACAAAGATGAACACAATTTACCATAAGTGACAGAGAGTCAATATTTTCAACTTTGTGGGCCAGGCGGTCCACTCTGACATTGTAAAGCAAAAGCATCTACAGACAACATGCAAATGCATGTGCCTGACTGTGTGCTAATAAAACTTTATTTAAAAAAACAGGCCAGAGGGCCGGAGAGCAGACTGTAGCGTGTCAACACTTCACCTTAGAATTCCCCCTAAGGAGAGCAAATATATTCTTCTCACCATTTATGCAGTGCCAATTCCTAAGTTAAACACAAATATCAACAAATAAACTCCCAAATAAATAAAATGTACAGAAATTTTCCAACTCTCCAGAGCATAACACTGGTCTGTCCTCAGCCCAAAGCATCTCTCACCTGTTTCTGCACACCTGGTTGTTTTTCTACATCCAGGGAGAAGGTGCAGGTTCCAGGATCAGTTGCTAAGCTTCCAGCAGTGCTGTGTATCGTGAGAGATCATTTGACCCTAACTATAACGCTGTAGGTGGCGGCTAAGAAAATGAGCCCTGGTAGGTATGCATGCTCTGCATCTGAGAGTAACTTGTTTTTAAATTTATTTTAGATCTGCTCAGAAAAGTAGGGAAACAGACTGACGGAGTAGGAGGAAGCTAAGACAGCTAAAAACTATGAGGCAACGGCTGCTTGGAACAGACAGCGCCCAAAGCTGTCATGGCAAGCTGCCCTGCAGCCCAGGTTCGAGTGGCTGTCAAGCAGTGAGGCTTTGGGAACTTCCCTCCACCAGCCTGGTGACAAGTATCACCTTGTTCAAGATGAGGAAGACACTTTTTATGTTGTTGTTTTTTAATGCAGAACAAAAGAATGGAGCCTTTATCCAGGGTATGCAAACAGCTCTGAAACAGCCTACCATGTCAGAAGAAAAAAAAAAACTGCATTAGAAACAGGATTTTATATCTCTAAATTAAATCAGAAATGTAAAGAATAAAGTAGGACGTTTGTTACCTTATTCAATAGCTCCTTTGTAGCATATGTGGTGCTATTTTGTAACAAGGCTGTTCCTGAGTGAGAGGGCAGGCATTATTGCAAAAAAGATGTCCACCAGCCCTCAGGGAACTTACAGTCTAGTGGGGGAAGGAAACAGGTTAAGAAGTGATGATTGGCCAGGTACAGTGACGTACACCTGTAATCCCAGCAATTTGGGAGGCCAAGGCAGAAGGATTGCTTGAGGCCAGGAGATTAAGAGCAGCTTGGGCAACATAGTGAGACCTCATCTCTAAAATAAATAAATAAATAAATAAAATAAATGAATAAATAAATAAAAACAGAAAACAACAACAACAATAGCCAGACATGGTGATGTGTGTGTGCCTGTAATCTCAGCTACTTGGGAGGCTGAGGTGAGAGGATCATTTGAGCTCAGGCGGTGAAGACCAGCCTGGGCAACGTAGCAGGGTCCCTTGAGCCCAGGAGGTTGAGGCTGCAGTGGGCTATGATCATACCACCTCAATCCAACCTGAGCAACAAACAGAGACCCTGCCTCAAGAAAGAAAGAAGAAAGAAAAGAAAGAAAAGAAAAGAGAGAGAGAGAGAGAGAGAAAGAAAGAAGAAAGAAAGAAAGAAAGAAAGAAAGAAAAGAAGGCAGAAAGAGAGAGAGAGAGAGAAAGAAGGAAGGAAGGAAGGAAGGAAGGAAGGAAGGAAGGAAGGAAGGAAGGAAGGAAGGAAGGAAGGAAGGAAGGAAGGAAGGAAGGAAGGAAGGGAGGAGGGAGGGCAGGCCAGGAGTGATTGCTCACACCTGTAATCCTAGCACTTTGGGAGGCTGAGTCAGGGGAGTCGCTTGAGGTTAGGAGTTCCAGACCAGACTGGCCAACATGGTGAAACCTGTCTCTTCTAAAAATCCAAAAAGATTAGCTGGAGTGGTGGGGGGCTCCTGTAGTCCCAGCTACTTGGAGGCTGAGGCAGAAGAATTGCTTGAACCTAGGAGGTAGAGGTTGCAATGAGTCCAGACTGCACCGCTGCACTCCAGCCTGGGCGACAGAGTGAGACTCAATCTAAAAAAAAAAAAAGGTGATGGTCTGGATTTCCAAACCAGTATAGAGAGTTGCAGGAAGATTTTGTTTGCTTTGTTTGTGGAGGAGAGGAAATGTCTATACAGAGACCTAATGAATGACATCATATAAAGATATTCATAGTAAAGAAAGTAAATAAGATAGCTGATTCCAGGGTACCACTAGGCATAAGAGTACAGAAAGCTACCTTATTGGAGGGCCAAAAGCTGTTTGGAATATTTGTGTCATCAGTTCGGTGAATGGAGCACACGCAGAAAATAAACACACATTTTAAAAGAAAGTCAGGAAGCATTGCTGAAGGCTGCAGTAGATTGAATGGTGTCTCCCCAAAAGATATGTCCCTATCATAATCTTGGGAGCCTGTGACTATGAGCTTATTTGAGAAAAACGTCTTTGAAGATGCAATTATGGTGAGGATCTGAAGATGAGATTAACTTGGATCATCTAGGTGGGCCCTAAATCCAATGACAGGTGTCCTTTTAAAAGAGAAAAGGCTACCTGGAGACGGAAGCAGAGATAGGGGAGACTTGGCCACAAGCCAAGGGACAGCTGAACCACCCAGACCTGGAAGAGGAAGGAAGGATCATTCCCTGGAGCCTCCAGAGGGGGCAGAGCCCTGCTCACACCTTGATTTTGGACATGTGGCCTCCAAAGCTGTGAGATAATAATTCCTGTAGTTATAAGTCACCAAATATGTGGCATTTTAAAAACAGCTGCCACGAGAATCTAATACAAGGAATATACAAATAAATGTAAAAAGACAAAGTGTTAAACCATTTTCATGAAGAGGAAGAGACAATTTTGCTAAGATATGAGTTGTTTCTCCAATTTAATCTAAAAATGTATTTCTTACATCTGATAGGCCAGTACAGAATATCTTATTCATTCAAAAATAGACCAAAAATGGGAAAGAAAGCATCACAGAAGACCAAGATAGATTTCCCACAGTACATATCAAATCATGCCATTATCCTTTCAAACCAATTCAAACATTTGTTCTTGGCACAGAGTTGAGAAATGGTTATCCCCTGCAAGCCTGTACTTCACTCATTACTACTGTTTCTGCCCCAAGTTAAAAATGCAAGAGAGGGCCAGGTGCAATGACTCCTGCCTGTAATCCCAGCAGTTTGGGAAACTGAGGCAGGGGAATTGCTTGAAGTTAGGAGTTCAAGACCAGCCTGGGCGACATAGTGAGACCCTCTTTTCTAACAAAAACAAACAAACAAAAAATTAGCCGGATTCTGTGGTATGCATCTGTGGTCTTAGCAACTCAGGAGGCTAATGTGGGAGAATCACTTGAGCTCAGGAGTTTGAGGCTGCAGTGAGCTATGATTGTGCACTCCAGCCTAGGTGACAGAATGAGACCGTGTCTCTAAAGAAATGTTTAAAATAAAATAAAATAAATACATAAATAAAGTGCAACAGATTTGGAGAGAAGATGACGAGGTGGAGCCCTTGGTTTGGTAAGGAGAACTGTGACTTTTCCTTCTGCACCAAAACAGGTACCGTCCTTCCCTTCCCAAGCCAAGTAAGAGAGGAAGAAGATAATTAATCAGAGAATTTGGAGAACTCCACATCAAGGGAAGAAGAATGGCATCTCATTTCTTGTGCGGCACCTGCCTATGCATGTATCAGCATATCTTATGCCTTTCCCTTGCAGGGCACTGTGATGGTAAATTTTATGTCAACTTGACTGGGCCACAGGGTGCTTATGATTATGGGTGTGTCTGTGAGTGTGTTTCTGGATGAGATTGGCATGTGCATCTATGGAATTGATAATGTAGATGACCTCTTCCAATGTGGGTGGGAAATAGCCAATCTGTTGAGGGTCTCAGTAAAACAAAGAGGGAGAGGAAGAAGTAGTTTTCTCTTTTCTCTTCCTGACTACCTGCCTGAGCTAGGACATGAGGCTGCTGCCACCCTTGAGCTAGGATTTTCACTTGGTTCTCATAGCTTTTCTGGTCTTTAGTCTTGGTTCAGATTATACCAGAGATTTTCTTGAGTTTCTAGCTTGCAGAAGGCAGATCATGGGACTTCTCAGCTCATAATTGTGTGACCCAATTTCTCACAATAAATCTATTAATAGGTAGATAGGTAGATAGATAGATAGATGATAGATAGATAGATAGATGATAGATAGATACATAGATACATAGATAGATAGTTACATAGGTATATAGAGATATCATCTACTTGTATATCAAATACAGCTGGACCTTGGCTGGGTGCAGTGGCTCACACCTGTGGTCTCAACATTTTGGGATGCTAAGGAAAGAGGATCACTTCAGACCAGGAGTTCGAGACCAGCCTGGCCACCATGGTGAAACCTCATCTCTACTAAAAACAACAACAACAAAAATTAGCCGGACATGGTGGCGCGTTGTCTGTAATCTCAGCTACTTGGGAGGCTGCGGCATGAGAATCACATGAACCTGGGGGATGGAGGTTGCAGTGAGCTGAGATCATGCCACTGCACTTCAGCCTGAGCAACAGACTGGGACTCTGTCTCAAAAAACAAAGCAAAACAAATACAGTAGGACCTCTTTATCTGTGGGCTCCTCATCCATGGGTTCAACCAACCGTGCTTTAAAACCATTTTAAAAAATAACAGCAGTACAACAATTAGAACAATAATAAATTTTTCAAATGAAGTATAATGCTCACTTGCATAGCATTTACATTGTATCAGGGATCATAAGTAATATAGAAATGATTTAAAGTATGCTGGAGAATGTGTGTAGGTTACATGCAAACACGACACCATTTTATAGGAAGGATTTGTGTAGTCATTGATTTTGGTATCCTTGAAGGATCCTGAAACCAATCCCTCACAGATACCAAAGGACAACTCTCTTTATATATGTCTAAATCTGTATTATAGAACCAATAAGATATATAAAAGCATACATATGAAGAGGTTTTTACATATGTATACATGTGATACAGTTATCATATCTATCATCTAGGTCTCTGTCTATATATATATGGTCCAGTGACTATTCACCAATAGGAATTCAAACATTATATATATACACACACTCATATATATGCACTCCCATACCCATATATGTATATATATAACTGTACATACATATATCTATGTATGATATATATCCCATACATATTTTATATATATACTCATATGTATAGACTCCAATATATATACACTCATATATACCCACGTATATATTCATATGTATATAAACTCATATATATGCTCATATATAAACCGATATATATATACCTAAACCCATATATATATGCGCATATATATGTGTGTGTGTAAATATATATATGTGTGTATATATATGTGTGTATATTTTATTGGCTCTATGTCTGTATTTCTCTGGAGTACTCCTACTAATACAAGCCAGGAGGTATGGAACTAGGGAGAGTTTCCAGGTGAAGAAAGAGTGAAACCAGGTAGCAATAGAGCAAGCTGCCCTTTGGCTATTTCAAGTGACAAGAAAGTCTGGGTATCCTATTTGTCATGATCACCGGAGACAGTGTATGGTTTGGCCTTCCCCAAAACTCCCCAATGTGTCTCATGCAAGAGCCGCCATACCAAGTGCCTCAATAGCCTCTGTTAGCCAAGGGAAGATGACAGCGTTGTGGATCAGTGAGAGATTCCATGTATTTATCTCCCCTTTTTAATCTCCCCACCCCAGCACAGCAAGTGAGTCAGCTCAGAATTAGGAAGGGAAATTAGGGGGTGTTAAACTGGATATGAGGCTGAACTTTTTAAACTAGGCAAACAGGACTGGACATTACTGTTATTGTGACCAGAAAGCTGAGGACTTGGCCTCATGTGATTATTCAGAGACGAGACAGAGAACTTCAAAAGAGCATATCTGAAGGCAGGGAAAGCAGACACATTCCACTGTTTATAGCCTTCCATGTTCAGTCTTCACAACAAACGACTTTCCTATATGACAGCCTCCTGCTGCAAGTACCTACAAAGGAAACATCACCACATTCTATTGACTATCTGTTTTTGCAGCTTTCTTCCCACTAGGCTGTCAGTTTTTCTCTCATTTATTTTTTCCTTTTCTTTTTTTAAAGAATAAGAAATCCATATTTATCTTCTCTCTCAAAAGCATGTAGAAAGTAACAAAAGAGGAGGTCTTTATAAACATTTGCTGAATTGAACTGAGATTCTATGAGACATTCACATCGTTGTGTTAACCCATGGATTTCACAATCCAGGACTCCTGGTGATTTGAGGAATCTTCTTGGAATTTCATTTGTGTATGCCAGGACTATTACTTAAACTTGTTTTACTTTTCTGAGGATCCTCACCTTACTAAAACAAATTTCCCACTCAACTAATGAACGAGCCGATCTCCAACACAAATACAAACATGGCAGCCAACAAGCATCATGTTTCTCCACAGCCTCTCTTACCTCTTTCCTTCATCCCTCAGTCCTCTTCCCCAGTCACTGAACCTCAGAATAAAATTTGTCTCACCCTTGCTTCAATTGCTTGGAAAGAGAAATACATCAACCATTGCCAGAAAACGTAGAGGTCACCCAATTAAGTTTGAATTTCAGATAAAGAGCAAACATATTCTTAGCAAGAATAAGTACCAAGTATTATTTAGAACATATTATACTACTCATTGTTTAGTGAAATTCAAATCTAACTGGGTGTCCCATTTTTGCATTTGCTAAAATCCCTATTGTATTTCTTGTCCCATTGTATTTTTCAGAGTTCCCCTCTTTAAGCTGTGCCTTCACTTTATCCTATTTCATTCTCTGCATAGTTTCATACCTCCATGACTCTGTTTTTGCTTCTGGTATACGGTGCCCTCCTTGCTTCCACAAAACATTTTTGCATTATGTTATTTCTGTTCATTCCCTAAGCATCCTAAACTCCTCCCAAATTCAAACCCAGTTGGGGGCTACAAGAAGTCAGGAAATCTGATTATAATTTTTGGAACGCATTAATTATTGATGTAATTTATCAAATAGGTGTAACCTATTAAGTATTCTTCCTTGTGTGAGTTTTGGTTGATTATGTCTTTTAAAATTGATCTAGTTCATCTAGATCAGTGGTCCCCAGCCTTTTTGGCACCAAGGGCTGATTTTGTGGAAGACAATTTTCCCATGGGCCAGGGGAGGGTTAGAGACGGTTTGGGGGTAATTCAAGCACATTACATTTATTGTGCACTTTATTTCTATTATTGTTACATTATAATATACGTGGAATAATTATATAACTCACCATAATGTAGAACCAGTGGGAGCCCTGAGCTTGTTTTTCTGCAACTAGACAGCCCCATCTGGGGGTGATGGGGGACAGTGACAGATCATCGGGCATTAGATTCTTATAAAGAGCATGCAACCTAGATCCCTTACATCCACAGTTCACAATATGATTCGTGCTTCTATGAGAATCCAGTGCTGCTGATGATCTGACAGGAGATGGAGCTCAGACAGTAATGCCAGTGATGGGGAGTGGCTGTAAATACAGATGACGCCTCCATCACTTGCCCACCACTCACCTCTTGCTGTGCAGTCTAGTTTCTAGTGGGACACAGACCTGTACCAGTCTATGGCCCCAGAGTTGGAGACTCCCGATCAAAATCATGAGCATAGAGTTGTTCATAATATAATCTTTTCTTATTATCCTTTTAATGTCTGTGAGATCAGTAGGGATAGCCCCTCTTTCCTTTCTTCCTCTTTCCTTCCTATTAATAGTGTGTGTTTTCTCTCTATTTTTCTTGATTTGTTTCACTAGTCTAGGCTTATCAATTTTATTGATCTTTTCAAACAACTCATTGATCATTGATTATGACATTTTGGAGGACATGAATTAGATGTTTCTGTCTTCTGTCCTCATACTACAGCCTTTGCCAGGGTAGAGCTGAGTCTGCTTCCAGTCGTAGTTAGCCACAATCTTTGCCCAGAGGCAGACAGATGCTCTGAGGCGCTCATTCAAGCTGATTTTGGCCCTAATTTTGCCCTCAGAGACAGGGGCAGAATTCATCTAATTTTCAACAGTGAAATGATGAAGAAACTTATTTTGTCCCTCTCATGCAAATTATGGATGAGTTGGAAAGGCAGATGATAAACAATTTATTTAAGGAACTATGAGCAATTTGCAGACAAAATATATGAAGATATAAATAATATAATAGCTGAACGAGTTTACATTCCCACCAGCAGCCACTGTGGAAAGCAGTTTGGAGATTTCTCAAAGGACTTAAAATAGAACTATTGTTTGACCCAGCAATCTCATTACTGGGTACATACCCAAAGAAGTATAAATCATTCTACCAAAAAGATATATGCATGAGTATGTTCACTGCAGCACAATTCACCCTCGCAAGGACATGGAATCAACCTAGATGCCCATCAATGGTAGACTGGATAAAGAAAATGTGGTACATATGCATCATGTAATACTATGCAACCATAAAAAAAGAACAAAATCATGTTCTTTGCAGCAACATGGATGCAGTTGGAGGTCGTTATTCTAAGCAAATTAACACAGAAACAGAAAACCAGACGCCACGTTTTTAATTATAAGTGGGAGCTAAACATTGAGTACACATGGAAACAAAAAAGGAAACAATAGGTTCTGGGGCTTACTTGAGGGTGGGAGGTGGGAGGTGGGAGGAGGGAGAAGATTGAAAAACCATCCATTGAATACTATGCTAATTACCTGCCTGGAGAAATAATTTGTACACCAAATTCCTCTGACACTCAATTTACCCATATAACAAACCTGCACACGTAACCCTGAACCCAAAATAAAAGTTGGAAGAAAATAAATAGATAAAAGCATAAAAAGAAAAATATCACTCTCCTCTCCCCAAAAAAAGAACAAAATGGAAAGTCTCTTGAAGATTGTAGAGTCAGTTAAGTGATTCTTGTGGATATCAATTAAATATCACTATCCCTTTTCCTTAACATGTGAATTACTGCAGTGCCTGGGAGATGAGAGAGTTTAGAGGTTCAAATGAAGGTGTGTGTGACACAGATCCAGTTGCCAGACTTGATTGACAAAATGAAGACCATAACTAAAAAAATGAGGGGGGTGAGGGCTAAAAAATTATATATCGGGTACAATGTACACTATTTAGGTGACAGGTGCACTAAAATCTCAGACTTCACCACTATATAATTCATCCATGTAACCAAAAACCATGTGCACCCCAAAGGCTGTTGAAATAAGTAAATAATAATAAAATAAAATAAATTTTTAAAATATAGCAACCACAGCCTGACCAAAAAAAAAAAAAAAAAAAAGGAGCAGAATTCATGTCATCTGGGAACAAAGAGAGCATCACCTGTTGCTGAAAACCAGGGTTAATGCTGCAGCACCTTCAACAACTAATCCAGGTAAGATCTTTACCTTCCAGGTAAGTTAGTTGAGTGTTCACCAGAACTGAGGAGCATAATCATTAAAAATAAATAAATAAAATAGAAATGTAAGTGGAGTCTGGTACCTAAACTCATTTATATGCATTGGGAAATGCTCTTGGGATATACATTAGACACATTTCCCAATGTTTTACTGTGTCAAGTAATTGTGTAAGTTGCAATTCTTGCCGCATGTGAATCACTTCCTTTAAATTTTGCTTTTTGATAGGAAGGATTCTACTTCCTAATTATCCAGCCAGTTGCTCCTTTTCTGCAAAATCCAGCCCAAGGTGTGTTCCTCTAAGATAGCATGCAACTAAGCAGGTGAGATAAAAGAAATCATAAAAACAGGTCAGGTTTTAAAAATTAAACTTTATTCTATGGTTTAAGGGAAGCTAAACCAGCAGAAAATGAAATCCTAGCAAATAAGAATTGGAAAATGCAGTTTTAGCCTCAAGGGAAATATCAGAAAATGACTAATATGTTAAAAAAAAATAGAGCTCAGATTGCGAGTGTGAAAAAAAGAAAAGGAATGGAAATCACTAATCAAAAATGTATGACATTGTCCTGAATAATAAATGATGTGTAAACACTGAACTAATATGAGCTGTGTACATTGTGATTTTAAAAAAACTTTAGAAAAGGAATAGAAAAAGCATGAAGGATAAGAGAAAATACCTGGTATTGAAGAGGCGAATAAATGCATTTGTGAAGTGACTGGATGATATTTTGGATACATAATTGGAACAAGAGGAGATTCCTTTTATATTAATGGAAGGGACAAGTGCTCCTATAGGGGTTCTGTGGGAAGGTTCCTGTTACTGTGGTTTGAGATGCCCTTTTACTGAAAGCTACTGGTCTCAACCATTTAGAACCACCTTGTTTCGCTGCCTTAGAACTGTTAGTTATTTTGGAGGCTGAGTATCTAGAAAAAGATTTTGGCAACATGAACATGAATTCAACCAAGTTATACATACCTTTGGTCAAAGCCTGCTACAGTTCCTTACGTCTTGGTGATTTTTCCTGCTGAATTTGTAGGGTGTTTTGTATTCTTCGGAAAACCAGCTGGAAAGCATTTCAGAAAACTCTCTCAGTAGCCAACAATAATCCCTTTAACATTATTGAGAAAGCATGGGGGGGTTTGTGGGGTTTAACCAAGTGGATTTGGTAGCTTAAGTCAGTATTAACGGCAATCAAGCAAGACATGTGTTTTCAAATCCTGGTGAGGGTGGCCAGACCCTAGGTTGGACAGCTGTAAGGGAAGGTTGCTTGCTGGCTAAGTGACATCTCACTGTGCATTCTGAAGTTTTCTATAAGTATGGACAAAATTATATACCGTGGGCTGTCTGTGAATAAATATGGAGTGGTTTTGTTTCTCTTTGCTTCATTCTCCTGAAATGAATATTTTTCACTATTTATGGAAGAATGAAAGCAAGATATATATATTTCACTTCATTTCTCTTTTGGCCTAAACAGTTTATGATAGAAATTGATGCTAAAATAAACACATTCTTGCTACAAAATATATATTCTTTATCAATGTGC
This sequence comes from Papio anubis, assembly GCF_008728515.1. Classification (NCBI taxonomy): domain Eukaryota; kingdom Metazoa; phylum Chordata; class Mammalia; order Primates; family Cercopithecidae; genus Papio; species Papio anubis. The sequence goes on from NC_044996.1 coordinate 139,591,658, forward strand.
TAGCAGATAGTACAGCCATTATGGAAAACATCATGGAGTTTTCCCAGAAAACTAAAAATAGAACTACCATATAAACCAGCAAATCCATTACTGGGTATTTATTCAAAGAAAAAGAAGTCAGCACTTCAAAGGGATACCTGCACTCACATGTTTATTGCAGCACTATTCACAATAATAAAGATACTGAATCAACATAAGAGTCGACCAACAGATAAATGGATAAGGAAAATGGGGTATATATACTCAACAGAATGCTACTCAGTTTTTAAAAAGAAAGAAATGTTGTCATTTGCAGAAAGATGGGTGGAACTGGAGGTCATTATGTTAAAGAAAATAAGTGAGGCACAGAAAGACAAATATTGCATATTCTCATTCATATGTGGAAGCTGAAAAAAGTTGACCTCTTGCAAGTAGAGGGTAGAATGAAGATTACCAGAGGCTGGGAATGGTGAGGGATGAAGAGAGGCTGGTGGATGGGCACAAACACACAGTTATATAGAAGTAATATGTGCTAGTGTTCCACAGCACAGCAGGGTGACTATAGTTAGCAACAATTGTAGTCCATATTTCAAATAGCTAGAAGAGAAGATTTGAAACATTCCCAACACAAAAAATAATAAACGTTCAAGGTGATAGATACCCCAAACACCCTGACTTGATAATTACACATTCTATGCATGGAACAAAATATCACATGTGCCCCATAAATATGTACAAATAGTATATGCCAATAAGAAAACTATGTAGCCAAGTAGGGGCACATGTATTCAAAGTAGCATAGCAACATGTGGAACTACTAAAGTCAACGTTAATGAGTCTAATATGTCCTTAATGAATTACTTAGGAAAAAATGGTGCATGCCAAAAAGTAATCTCTGCCCTCACAGGAATTGCTACTTTTGAGAGAAAAATATGCTTTCTATGCTACTTTCCTGAGAGAAAATAGGAAAAGGTGAATGAAAGTATCAGTATGAGAAAGAAGTTCTCATGATATAGTAGGATAATATCTACCAAAAGATTAGAAAAAACAGTATGTCTTTTTGTTCAGAGGAGAGAAAAAGCACTACGCTAGTGCCTATAATGTCTCAATGGGGAAACATGCTAAGTTGAGCAGTGAAATAAATTTAATATTTGCATAATTCAATTGAAGAGCAGAGAAATGAGAAAAAGGAAAGTATCCCAGTTGAGAACAATGTTTCTCCTTTCTATAGTCCTCAAAAATGAGTCTTACTCCATCAGTGCCTTTTATGCTTAGGTATTCCTTGTTACAGGAGAAAACATTATTGCATTAGTCCGTTTTCATACTGCTATAAGGACATACCTGAGACTGGGTACTTTATAAAGAAAAAGAGGTTTAATGGACTCACAGTTCCACATGGCTGAGGAGGCCTCACAATCATGGCAGAAGGTGAAGGAGGAGCAAAGTCATGTCTTACATGGTGGCAGGCAAAAGAGCATGTCCAGGGGGACTGCCCTTTATAACACCATCAGATCTCGTGAGATTTATTCACTATCATGAGAACAGCACGGGAAAAACCCACCCCTATGACTCATTTACCTCCCACCGGGTCCCTCTCACAACGCATGGGAATTATGGGAGCTACAATTGAAGTTGAGATTTGGGTGGGGGCACAGCCAAACCAAATCAATTATTATTTTCTGTAAACATTGATACATACATGACTTTTTGAGCTGTAAAACCCTTGGTTCTGTCAGAATCATGGGCAGGAGTCTAATATGTAAAAAGACTATAGAAAAAAGTGATTTAGTTGAGGGAAGGGTTAGGGATGCCAACGCTGTCTTCACACGCATTAATTTTCTCAACATTGGCCACCTGAGAAACTTATACATATCATCCAGGGCTTTGGGAAGCACCTATTGAAAACCACTGTGTCTGACTTCTCATTATCAACAGAGGGAAGGGGTGAATTAACACCTCTGCAATTCATTATTCTCCTTTATGGGGAAGATAGAAGCCCCTGGTAAAGGAAGAAGGAAGGTAAACTGGTCAAATCCCCTTGAAAACATGCTAGGGAGAAACCTCCTGAACACTTATTATTATTTGCCAGAGGGAGAGTCCTCATATGTGGAATGCTCTTAGTAGGATGTATGTAGCCTGGCTAGAATCACTTCTGGTAAGCAGACCTGGACTTTATGAAATTATAGCACATGGCCACATGGAAAATTTTATGTAGGCCCTGTAATTAGATGAGTAGACATTGGAGAAATTTTACAAACAAAATTGCTCCCATCCATACTAATGATGTGAGTTTATGTAACAAAGACAGAAACCAAATATATCCAGCTAGACCATATGCTGATATGATAAGAAATTGCTTTGGGACAAGTGATGGCGTCCCAAACCATCTCCAATTTTAGCTGTGCTTCATAATTATCTGTATACCTTAAACTACTAATAAACCTGGGCAAGTTCTAGAATTCATGTTACTTCGATTTGATGATCTAGTTATTTCTATTGTCCTTAGCAGTAACATCAATATTATAGTATACTTAAATTTACAAAAATATCTTCATGAAATGTTTAATGTTACCAAAATATTTGCATAAGACTAGTTTATATACACTCACACTCTACTTCTAAGATGAGCATGACTCCACTGTTACGGTTCAGAAAAATGAGGTTTAAAGAGATTAAAGCCTTAATAAGGTCAAAATCTCCCTCTATGACACAATCTGACACCCCCACTAGCACACACAGGTCAAATGTACTTCTAAAATCAAAGCTAATAAATTATTACTGGGAATCATGTTCTAGATAAATGAATGATAAAATACCAAATTGGTGACTGTTTAAACCATAAAACAAGATTGCCTGTTTAAACTGAGTTGCAAAAACTGGAGAGCCTCACACCCAAATGCAATAGAAATGAAAATTAAAAACAACTGAAGAGTGAGGACATTTGAAACAGATGGAGAAAATCCCCGTGGAAAATTGTGTTGTGTAAGTGATAAAGAATGGTCTGAATCCAAGAGTCTCTAATAGCAAATGCCATTCTCTGCCCACTAAAGACTGCAAGATGTTTTTTATTTTTTCTGGGCATTTTCCTTTTAAAAGAATCATTTTGTTTTTCTATAGTTCTTTTATTTATTCATCTCAGTATTCTAGTTCACTAATCCTGTTGGTCTAATTTAATAATTAAACCATACATTGTATATTAAATTTATTTAAGTTTCAAAAAAAGTTACGAAGAAGGCAATGCTTATGTGGTGGGCACACCCTGACAGGACCCCAAAAAGGGTCACTTTTTTGTATAATTCCCTCTGCCTGAGTGCAGGGAGAACCTGTGACAAACTCCTCACCAATAGAATATCTCAAAGGGTGTGAGCTAATCTGTAAATCAGTTTAGGTTTAGTTCATTTAATGGCTGTTATTCTACTAATATCCATTTAGTAGGTAAATGGAATCAGATTTAATAAGATAAAATATCTTAAAAGAAGAATCCATCTGAGGAATGGCTGTCAATTGCTGACTTTAAACAAGCAGGAAACCATGAATTCCATAGCTGCAAGGAAATATAATACATTCTTTCAATAAATGAACATGGAAGAGAACTCCCTAGTCTCAAGGAGATCATAGCCTTCGTTAACTTCTTGATTTCTGCCTTGTTTGATTATGAGCAGATAAAAGTGAGTGTGGTCAGATGACTGAGCCACAGAAATTGTGAGATGACGACTGTGTGCTATTGTAATCTGTTGTTTGTGATAAATCATTACACAGATGTAGAAAACTAATACAGGTTAATTTTTTAGAAAATGCATTAGCAATGGTAGAATTGGGAAAAACGATCTGTTGAAGGCACTGTTGGTGATATACAATCTCAGTTACTGTTTATATGGCCCAGATAAACCACTTGTTATCCCTACAGTTACAGCCAGACTTTAAATCTGTTTTCCATAAATGCTGAAAGACTTTTCAAGCAAAGCCAACTGAATTTTGTCTGAATTATTAATGGGACTGCTTTCACTTTGTGCTTTTTTAAAAAAAATTATTGTGAGATTTTTCATTTTCTGAATTCTGAGAATCTGACAAGCACAGACCTCACTATGTAAATGGTTTTTTTGCCCATGAGGAAATGTATTTTTCCCCCTGGAAAATCAAAACAAATATAACACATTAAATGTACAGCTTACTTGAAATACACTTTCTGAATGCCAAATAATTAACATGTGGAGAAAAAATGAGCTCCTTACAGTCATGAATATTTGGTAATTAAGAGGTATTCTCAAGTCAGACCACAACTTTAAATGTGAAGTTGTAAACAGAGGTCACATTACCATCTTGGCGATTCTAAGTTTTTAAAGGCAAAAAGAAAGAGAGAGAGATAGAGAGAGAGAAGGGAGGGAGGGAGGGAGGGAGGAAGGAAGGAAGGAAGGAAGGAAGGAAGGAAGGAAGGAAGGAAGGAAGGAAGGAGAGAGAAAGAAAGAAAGAAAAAGAAAGAAAGAAAGAAAAAGAAAGAAAGAAAGAAAGAAAGAAAGAAAGAAAGAAAGAAAAAGAGAAAGAAAGAGAGAAAGAAAGAGAAAGAAAGAGAGAAAGAAAGAGAAGGAAGGAAGGAAGGAAGGAAGAGATATAACCCAGAATACGGATAAAACCATGCAAGATGCATTCTGCAAAGGGTGCATTAAGAAACACCTCTCAGGTGGCTGGGCATGATGGTTCATGCCTGTGATCGCAACACATTAGGAGGCCCAGGCAGGTGGATCGCTTGAAGTCAGGAGTTCAAGACCAGCCTGGGCAACATGGTGAAACCCTGTCTCTACTTAAAATGCAAAAATTAGCTGGGTGTGGTGGTGGGAACCTGTAATCCCAGCTACTCAGGAGGCTGAGGCAGGAGACTCACTCAAACCTGGGAGGCAGAGCTTGCAGTAAGCCGAAATCACACCACTGTACTCTAGCCTGGGTGACAGAGCCAGACCCTGTCTCAAAAAACAAACGAACAAAAGAAACAACTTTCCTCCATCAGTATGCATTTATCATGTCTTGAATGTTTTAACCAATTCTTGATTTTTTAAGCAAAATGCTTCAGGTTACTTTAAAAAATCTCTTTTATATATTCTATTCTCTTTCATCTTTTTCTCTTTATTTATTCATGCCAGAGTTAGCAGTGCCTTTTTTTCCATTTTAAAAAAAATTTTGTACAAGGCCAGTAGTTAAGACTAATAGGAACCTCTTCAAGCACCGCTGAGTAATTGTATCATTTGTGATGGCTAATTTTGTGTATTACCTTGATGGGTTCATAGGATGGCCTGATATCTGATGAAACATGTCTGAGTATGTCTCACAGGGAGTTTCAGGAAGAGTTTCAAGCATTGAAGAAATGGTTTCAAGAAGAGCGTTCGGGTTCAGATAAAGCAGACTGCCCTACCCAAGGTGAGTGGGCATCATGCAATCCACTGGGGGCCTGAATAAAACAAAAACCACAGAGGAATATTAGGTTTGCTCCCCCTCTGCCTGGGGGCTTGAGCCGGGACACAGGTCTTCTCCTGGCCTTCGTGCTCCTGGTTCACAGATCATCAGACTCAGACTGGAATCTACACGATTGTCTCTGACTCTGAGGCTTCAAACTGTGCTTCTGGTGTTCCTGAGTCTCCAGCTGGCAGACAGCAGCAGATCATGGGATTTCTCACCCTCCGTAATCACATGAGACAGTGCTTTATGAAAAATCTTTTTATTTATCCTATTGGTTCTGTTTCTCTGGAGAACTCTGTTGCATACATTATTTTAGCAGGCTAAGTCTTAGGAGTAAGACCTATGTTATCTGTTAGCTTCATGGAGGATGTCTTTATGGCAAACAGCATGGTGAGATGCAGTGGCTTGAAGACAAGTCACACAACTCATGAGTAAGGCATCTACAGCACATACTGTTTGGCTACAGAAGGAGGTGTGTTCTTATATAATGCTTACATGTAAACTTAAAAAAATTAAATCTACTGGGATGTAAACCTTTTACTGTCTTGTATGATTAAAATAGACCATTTTCCACTGACACCACCTGCACTATCATGGCATGTCCATGCATACTTCTCTATAACGGCAGACATTGACTATTAAACAACTGATGAGGTTTCTATCACTGTATAACAAACTACTCCAGAACTGCATAGCACAGAACAGTAACCATTTTATTATGCTAACCATTGCCAGGCTTTTATAATTCAGTCAAGGTACAGGAATCGCTTGTCTGTTCCATGGAGTCTGGAGGCTTCAGGTGGTAAGTTTCAAAGAGCTTTGCATAATTCAGATGGCTGGGAGAAAGAATTTTGGGGAGGCTTTTTTATTTACATGTCATGTGCCTGGACTGAAATACATTGAACACTAGGCTCAAGTGGACTGTCAATGGAAGTATCTACATGTAGATAGCCTTCACATGTAGCTTGGGCTTCCTCACAAAATGGCAGCTTCAAATCACCCTAACACCACTGTTGCCAAGAATCTTTTCTTTGTGTACTTTAAGTTACCTGAAAAGCTTTGGTGAAGTTTTTGAGTGAAGTGTTTTGGTGGCTTGCATTTAAAAAAATATTTTGACAAATTTTAGGGGGATTGTTTCCCTATTACTGAGTGTTGTTGTTTTTACATAAGGTATATATTTTAATAGGTTTTTTTGTAAAATTGAGATTGTTTTGCCAATGTTTCAATTATGTATGTCCCCAAATTACTTATTTTACCACTGTTGAAAGGCAGTTGAAGTGAGCATACACTTAAAGGTTGAAAGTTTCTATTTAAAACACCTTACAATATGAGTTCGTTTTATATGGGTTCTATTGTTGCTGATAAGAAACTGGCTGTCAGTCTTATTGCCATTCCTTTATGATTAGTTATTTTTTCTCTTCAGTAGCTGATTTTACGTATCTTTATTTTAGCTCTTCTTATTTATTCTGTTGACTTTTGAATATTTGAGTCTGATTGTTTGGGGTACGGTTTTGCACAGAGAACTCATGTTTCCCTTTAACTCTTCTTATGTTACTACTCTGTCTTTGCAAACTCACCCACAACATCTTTATTAATATGTCTCTAATCTGCTTGAGAGTTTGCCTATTTATTTTCTGTCCTCTATTTTTTTTTGTGAATTCCTTTAAAATGCATTTTCTCTTTTATAAACCACTTCATTTCAATTTATTAATTCTTCCTTTGACTTTTCAAAACTATATTTAATTCTGATTAACAAGGTATATAATTTTTAAAAATAAAATCTGTGGTTTTTATTTATAAGAGATGTAATTTATTTCTAGATTTATCGTCTCTTATTTAACTTTGTTTTTTCTTGATATATCTTTTTTCTTTTTTTCAAAACAAATTATTTTAGTGATTAGTCATTGTAATTATAGTGGTTATTACCATTCTCTATTACAAAATAAGGCTACTTTATTACGCCAATGAAGATATTTTAAGAACTAGGCTCAATATTCTAGCCAGAGTTCTTCCTCTATTCTGTACCTCAAATGCTGACAATTCTGCTTCTGCAGCTCATCAAATATAAAACATAATTGCATGTTGTGTATATGAGTTTTTAATATTGGTGTTTTAGGTCTTGTCTCATGCTATTGTTTTGATTAGAATCTCTTTCCCACAGTTTGGGCCTATTAAAATTTTCATTAGCCTTTAACTTTGAAACGAAATGCCTTATCCCTAAAAATGTGTAACCACATCTTCTAAGGTTTAATGAATCACTACTTTCCCGTTACCATCTCTGGCATAGAAGAACAATTTTTGCAATTAATTTTAACTAATCACTTGTATATGCTGCCTTCACTATAAGTAAACTCATGAAGGACAGAAACTACATAGGCTTCTTCTCCACATATCTCATAACACAGCACTCTGAACATAGTTACTCAAATATTAGCTGAATTAAATTGTAAACAATATAAATTCTTTTCAAAAACGCTTCTGTGTAAGTTTAATCTCAGATGATTTCAACATTTTGGGCTGGATTAGAAAATAAAACAAAAAGAAGACCATTAGTTTGGAGACAAATCTGAATATTTCCTTGCATGAATGCATAATTAAAATACATGATTTAATTATATATTTTGAAATATTTATGTGTCAGAGATGGAGCTAGTCTTTCCTCAAACATTACATCCAAAAAATGTGGGGAAGAGACATTGTAACTGAAATACTTATTTCATGAAACAGAATAAATTCATTTTAAGAAACTAACAAAAAACCACAATTATATTGAGGGTTTTTTTTTTTTTTTTTGACACTTTACTCCATTTTTGCATTATCTGACCTGATTGCCAGCAATGTGGGTTTAAAACAAGGGCAGTTTTATTTAGAGATAAATATGTGGCAGAAGAAGAAATGTGCCCTCTGAGAAGGGAAAAGGAGGCCGTCAAGTGGATAATATTCAAGTTCAACCAAAGACAATTTCTAAAATGTAAAAAAAGTACCATAAGGGACTGAAATAAGGGACTAACTAAAAGGTAGACCCCGTTCTGGGCACCGTGCACATATCCCACTTACCCTACACATCACGTATGAGAGGGAAGGATCATCCACCTCCACTTACTGATGCACAAATGGAGACAAAGGTGCCCAGAAATCACCCTGTCACACAGCTAGCAAAGGGAAGATCTTGTGAGAAAATCCAGACTTTTCCCATATACTGCACACCTTGAAGTCATTCCAAGTTACCATCCAATACTTGTGCATTGCATTACTCAAGAATGATGATATGGTGTATTAGTCCATTCTCACGCTGCTAATACACATACCTGAGACTGGGTAATTTGTGAAGGAAAGAGGTTTAATTGACTCACAGCTCCCCATGGCTGGAGAGGTCTCAGAAAACTTACAATCATGGCAGAAGGAGAAGCAAACATGTCCTTCTTCACATGGTGGCAAGAAGGAGAAATGCTGAGCAAAAGGGGGAAAAGCCCATTATAAAACCATCAGATCTCATGAGAACTCACTCACTATCACAAGAACAGCAGCATAGGGGTAACACCCTGATTAAATTACCTCCCACGGAGTCCCTCCCATGACACTTGGGGGTTATGAGAACTACAACTAAAGATGAGATTTGGGTGGGGACACAGCCAAACCATATCACAGGGTATAACAAGATATGATAGAAATTTGTTTCTGGACATCTATTGCTCATGTCTTCTTTCCTCATCCCTCTCTCCCTCCCCTGCTGCTTCCTCCTTCCTTTTTCCTTTGTTTTTAATCCCTTCCCCTTTCCTCCCCCACCTCTTCCTTTCTTCCTCTCTCCCTCCCTCTCTCCCTTGTTCCTCCCTCCCTCCTTCCCTTCCTTCCTCTTTCCTTCCTTCCCTCCTTCCTTTTCTCCTTCCCTTCTCCTTTCTTTCCTTCCTTCCCTTCTTCCTTCTCTCCCTTCCCTCCTCCCATCTTTCTTTCCTTCCATCCTTCCTTTCTGCTTCCAACTTACATAGTCATCTTTGAGTCAGGGGTCCCAGGTCCTGATTACTAAAAGAAGAAGAATCCTAATATCACTGAAGGAACTGATCTAATGGGTCTGTTATCACTATTAAGTATCTGAGAAATCAGCAGGTATCTAGTGATGGAGCATTTGTGGTTATTTTTATAATGATTATCATTCAAGCAATTGTCTCTTCTCACCTATATTTTTATCTTACAGAGAGCTTGCTTTGTCAAGGACCTCTGTGACACTCCACTTTTTAAATTAGTAGAAAATGTTTCCTTTCAAAATAAAATATTATCTAAAACATTTCTTAACAAAATAACTGTGTGTTATTTGGGGGAAGAAACAAAATGATACTTCTGACATGCAATTCTTCATATTACTTAGATTTCTTGTTGTTGTTTTTCTTTTTGAGATGGAGTTTCGCTCTTGTTGCCTAGGCTGGAGTGCAATGGCATGATCTTGGCTCACTGCAACCTCCACCTCCTGGGGTCAAGCAATCCTTCTCCCTCAGCCTCCCGAGTAGCTAGGATTACAGGTGCTCGCCACCACACCTGGCTAATTTTTTGTATTTTTAGTAGATACAGGGTTTCACCATCTTGACCAGGCTGGTCTTGAACTCCTGACCTCAGGTGATCCCCCAACCTCGCCCTCCCAAAGTGCTGGGATTACAGGCATGAGCCACTGCACCCGGCTCATATTGCTTGGTTTGATTGTAGCTTTACTCATATGTATCTTGAACACATATTGATCAAATAAAATTGCTCAACAGCACTATATCAATATATATCTTAATAATTCATTTATGTTTACTAATGTGGTTTTAAATATCATCCACAGGATATTAATATACCTTACAGATTTTAAAAGACAAAATCTTATCAACATATCTCTATAATTAGCAATATATTGGCTATGCCAAGATTGAATCAAAACTCACATCCCAGATTATGATTTACTGGGAAGTAAAATGAAGCAATCAATCAGATTTCAAGTAGTAACTGAAGGAACATCTAGCCATGTTAGAGTGTCTAGTGGTATCAGGTCATCAATATTTTGGACTAAATAAGATGCACTGATGTAGTTGGTTGTTCAGTTTTCTTCAAATAATGCAAGAAGCACATATAGGACATCATCAATATTGTATTGAAAAACTGATGTGACGTGCATTTCATTTTGTATCTTCTTTGTGTGTGTGCAGTTTTTTCTCTCCATTTAATTCACAATGAACATTATTACTCTTTGGCCCAGAAAAGATTCTGGTTTTAATAGTGATGTCTTTATTTATTCATTTACTCATCCATTCCGTAAATATCTGTTGTATAAACCTCTGTATGGTATGCATTTCATTGTGCTTTTGGTCTTGGGGAATCACCAGTGACAATACTATCCTGATGTGCTGGAGCTTAAACACATCATATATATCTACATTTTCATATTTATTTGGCTCTTTACCTGTGAACAGTCTAATTGTCACTAGTTTATTTGCCTACTTCAAGAAACAAAGGTCTCAAAACAATTACACAACATGAAGTAGACTGGAGATTTAGGATTATCCAGTTACCTTGATCAATTTCAATTCATTTGGAAGAAAAACTGAAGTAGTAATTCAAAATTTCAAGAATGCTCTTTGAATCTTGCTCCGGAGTGTGGTAGCACGATCCTGGCTCATTGCAACCTCCACCTCCTGGGTTCAAGTGATTGTCATGCCTCAGCCTCCCGAATAGCTGGGATTAGCACACCATCACACCAGGCTAATTTTTTGTATTTTTAGTAGAGATGGGGTTTCACCATGTTGGCCAGGCTTGTCTTGATCTCCTGACCTCAAGTGATCCGCCTGCCTGGGCCTCCCAAAGTGCTGAGATTACAGGCCTGAGCCACCACACCCGGCCTTAAATTACTTTCCATGGCCATTTGTATTGCTGAAAGTAATCATACAACCACTGACTATGTTTTTTTCTTTGTGCTTGTCGTATATTATCTGCTATTCTTTAGTGAGCGTAATTTAGTCTCTGAAAAACAAAGAAAGCAAGTTAAAAATAAATCAGCTTTAACTGGTATGAAAGGTTAAAGATGGAATTAGAAAATACCCAGGCAAGCAAAGAAGAAATAGTTAGTTTTTGAGACAATCTGGCTTTCTGAAGTCTTTAGACAACAATAATATTGATGACTTCTGAAAGAACCAAATACTCTAGAGTGCTTGGGAAGACAAAATAAAAGTAAATACCTATGATGAACTTCAGATAGGGCCTCTCCTATATATAAATGTGCTTTAGGGTAAAGGTTTTTAAATATTTTTTTAATTTCTTTTATTCTTTGTGAGAAATCCATAGATTACAAGGGCTGCAAATTGCTTTTGAATACATCAGGCAGGAATAGTTATGGCAAAGATGATTAGCTATTTTTTGGTTTTTGTTCTTTAATCTGTAATGTTTTAGGACAAAAATCATTTAAGTGTATGTTTGGGGCTTTTAAGGTCTTCTTATGTTTCGTGTCTATAGTTGAGGGATAGTCAACGATTCCATTAAATACCCATCGGAAGGTCATTATCTGCCTAATAAAAACCTTTATTGAGGAGGCCATTTTAAAAAACAATCTAAAACTGATAAATACGGTGCAGTTAAGGGAGATTTATAATATTTCACAAACTTTATATTTAAGCCTCTATCTGAGGGTACAGATATAATCAGATACTTTTGCATTCTTCGAAGAATATAAATTGTTTTCATTGTTGGTCGTTCTCTGGGACTTTGTTAGTCTCTGTTCACGGATCAGAGATAAGGGCTGGGTTATGAAGCTGATATGAGAGAAATGTACAGGACTGATAAAAATCAGAGTGCCTTCCCGATACTAATGGCACTCTCAAACAGCTCACTGATACAAATAACTTAGCAAGCTCTTGGGAATTAAACAACTTCACTTTCTTACAGGGAAGTAATTATCCTGTCTGACATTCTTGTTGAGATAGGGCCAAGCTTCCGCATATTATGCAGCTGGCTCTTCTAGGCTCCTAGGAGCCTCCCTTCAATACGTCCTCCAAAAACCTTACAACCTTCTACAATTCTGTTTCAGAACTCTGCAATTATGTGTTGCTCATATCAAGAAAACGAAAATCTGTCATGCATTTTTTCAGCTCTAGCATTTGCAGATAAACACAGGTTTGAGAAGACAATTAATGGATGTAGATTATTTCTAAATTGTTTGTGCTCACCTGTCATGTGTTCATATGTGGTTAAAAGTAAGATGTTCTATCAAGAGAACATTTTTCCATGTGGCCCATTCTGACTTAGAGTGTCCTTGACTAATTAACTCAGAGTATTTTGGAAAATGTTGGCAAGGCTTTCCTAAAGGGCTATTTAGTGAGTTTTCTTAGCATTTGCCCTAGTTTCCATAAATCCCATGAAAACATTTACTTTTGTTCTATATTTACTTTCCTGACCCAGCCAATATTATCCTTCCTCTGCTTAAAATTGATGTGCTACTCTCTGGAGAATTTTGTAGCAACATGAGGACAGATACACATTCAGATACAGTCAACTGTTCAACAACACAGGTTTGAACTGCACAGGTGCACTTATACATGGATTTTCTTCCACCTCTGCCTCCTCTGAGACAGCAAGACCAACCCCTTCCTCTCTCACCTCCTCCTCCTCAGCCTACTCAACATGAAGATGGCAGAGATGAAGACATTTATGATGACCCACTTCCACTTAAGAATAGTAAATACATTTTGTCTTCATTATGATTTTCTTATTAATATTTCCTTTTCTCTAGCTTACTTTATTGGAAGAATACAGTATATAATAGATAGAACATACAAAATATGTGTTAATCAGTTGTTTATGTTACGGGTAAGGCTTCAGGTCAACTGTAGGCTATTAGTAGTTAAGTTTGGGGCAAGTCAAAAGTTGTACACAGATTTTTGACTGTGTCGAGGTTGGTGCCACGAATCCTTGCATTGTTCCAGGGTCAACTGTATACATAAACACACATTAGACTACACGTATACACACACAGAGTTCAAGACTAACCTCCCAATATAAACTTTACAAACATTGACCCATGTCTCTCCATTAATAGTCTCAATCTTCTATTCTTCCATCAATCCCATCTTCATAAAGATGTGTATACATCACGTACCAAGGATCCACCCATTGTTTACTCAGCATCACTAAAGCAAGCCTCCTTCCTTCTCAGGCTCTTTGACATCCATGTGTCAACATGGGGCTGAGGGAGGAAGATAAATGCAACTGGGATTTCTGAGTTCCTGCAGTTAATCTTGTAGTTAATCCCATCAGTGTAGAGGAGAGAAAATTAGAATAAGGCAGGTTAAGCAATGTTTCCAAAGTATCAGTGCACGTCTTGCGAATAAAAGGGTACGAGCATCAAAGACTGTATTAGTCTGTTCTCACCCTGCTAATAAAGACATACCCAAGTCTGGGTAATTTATAAAGGAAAGAGGTTTAATTAACTCATAGTTCCACATGGCTGGGGAGGCCTCACAATGATGGCAGAAGGTGAATGAAGAGCAAAGTTATGTCTTACATGGTGGCAGGCAAGAAAGCTTGTGCAAGGGAACTCCCATTTATAAAACCATCAGATCTCATGCTACTTATTCACTACCATGAGAACAGTATGAAGGAAACTTCCCCTATGATTCAATTATCTCCACCTGGCCCTGCCCTTGACATGTGGGGATTATTACAACTCAAGGTGAGATTTGGATGGGGATGCAGCAAAACCATATCAAAGTCAAACTGACATGGCCTCCCATTTTTTTTCTCTCTCTCTCTGTCTGTATATGCAAGACATACCTAGTGTCTAATGTGTGCTAGGTCCTTACTGAGATCCAAGGATGAAGATATGATTAAAATAAAAGCGGTCTCTGCCCTAATTATATGCAGGAAGAAAGAAAGCCAAGATGAGATTAAAAGGAGGCCTATGTTCTGTGACAGGGGAAACCCTGGCTTTGAAATCTGTTACCTACTCTTGTCCTGCCTTAGTGGATAGCAGGGAAAATGATAATATATGCTAGCCTTTGCCATCATATAGTGAGGCTAACATTGGATAATGTATGTCCTGTATGCTATTTGATATATAACTGTTAACTCAATAAAGGTAATTTCTCTTCTTCTCTTTTCTAGTGAGTTAACTAAATCAGTAAACCGTTTAATTTAATCCAAGTCCAGTGCTCTGGTATGGCAGAAATATTACACTGGAAGGAAAACAGAATTTGTTCAAAAAAGGTATTAGCAGTGTCTTGAGGACAGTTGTTTTCATAAGTTGTTGTTGTTCTTGTTTCTTTTTTTCTTTTTTTTTTTTGTTACTACTGTTCCATTGATGGAATTTTATAGTATACTGGCAACATTTTCATTACAAAAGCTATAAATTCCTGAAGAGAAAATTCCAGAATGCCCAAAGTGTAGGTGTTGGTTTGTTTCTAGATGATCAATCATATCTTATTGAGACCCAGTTTCCATGCTTGCTTATGTAACCCATGGATGATCCGTTCACCCAGCATCTTAAAACAGACTAGGGATACCCTAGAAGGGTTCAATACTGTGACACAACACAAAATAACATGCTAGAAATAATTGAAGATTTCCAGTTTCAGTGATGACACACCCCAAATTGAAAGATTAAAAAAATAAAATAAACAAAAACAGAATAACCAAGAACTGTGGGATAATTACAAAAATTGTGACTTATTTATTTATAATTGAAATATCAGAAGGAGAAGAGAATCGAATAGAAAAAATATTTGAGGTAAGAATAGCTGAGAATTTTCTAGAATTAATGACTGACATTGATCATTGTCTAGAAACCTCAGAGAACACCAAGCAAGATGAATACCAACAGTTACACCTAAGCATTTTGCTTTCAAACTGCAGAAAACCAGAAACAAAGAAAATCTTGAAAAAGGCTGGGAAGGGGGTTGAAGAGCACCTTCCCTATACATAAATGAGGACAAGAACTAAGAGTGGACTTCTCATCATTATACAAAAAAAGATACTTGCACACACATGTTTATAGCAGCACAATTTGCAATTGCAAAACTATGGAACTGGCCCAAATGCCCATCAATCAATGAGTGGATGAAGAAATTGTGAGATACACACACACACACACACACGCACACACACACACACACACACCATGGAATACTATTCAGTCATAAAAAGGAATGAAATAATGGCATTCACAGCAACCTAGATAGAATTGGAGACCATCATTCTAAGTGAAGTAACTCAGGAATGGAAAACTAAACATCGTATGTTCTTACTCATAAGTGGGAGCTAAGCTATGAGGACAGAAAGGCATAAGAATGATGCAATGGACTTTGGGGACTTGGGGAAAAGGGTGGGAGAGGGATAAAAGACTACACATTGAGGAATAAAAGACTACACATTGGGTACAGTGTATATTGCTTAGGTGGTGGGTGCATCAAAATCTCACAAATCACCACTAAAGAACTTACTCATATAATCAAACACCACCTGTTCCCCAAAAGCCTATGGAAATAAAAACATAAATAAATTTTAAAAAGAATTGGCCAGGCACGGTAGCTTATGCTTGTAATCTCAGCATTTTGGGAGGCCAAGGAGGGCAGATCACTTTAGGTAAAGAGTTCGAGACCAGCATAGTCAACATAGTGAAACCTCATTTCTATTAAAAATACAAACATTAGTTGGGGGAAGTGGCAGGCGCCTGTAATCCCAACTACTCGGGAGGCTGAGGCAGGAGAATCACTTGAACCTGGGAGGCAGAAGTTGCAGTGAGCCGAGTATTAAAAAAACAAACAAAACAGTGGACTTCTCATCAAAAACCATGCAAGCAAGAAGAGAATGGAGTAAAATATTTAAAGTGTTGAAAGAAAACAACCAAACAACCATCAACCTAGAATTCTGTATCTAGTAACATTATCCTCAAAAAGTGAAGAAGAAATAGACTTTCTCATAAAAGTAAAAACTCAAATAATTTTTCTCCACAGACAGGCCCACCAGAAATATTTGAAAAGGTTCTTCAGGTTGAAGAAAAATGCTATAGGTGAGAAACTTGGATCTAGTAAGGAAAAAGGGAACTTCAGAGAAGGAATAAAAAATGTAGAATAAAGTATTTTTACTTTTCTATACTTAATTGATATAATAGATAATTATTTCTTCATAGTAATTATCATAATATATTGAGTGATTGTAGCATACAGATCAATCAAATGAACTAAGGCAATGTTATAGTGAACAAGATAGAGAAATTGGGAACACTGTATTATAAATTACTCAAACTATACAGGAAGTGATTCAGTGATATTTGAGGTGGGATGTAAATTAATTTAAAAGGTATATTAAAAATCCTAGGTAAAAGAATACATTTGTTAAAAGAAGTGGAATTAATGTGTGAAGAATAAAGAGAAATTGAAGTCATACAAAATGCTTAATTAAAACCAAAGACTGAAAAAGGAGGGGAAAAGAAATAAAATAATTATCTTCCACAACCAGTCGGCATTTAATTTGTAGTATGCAAAATAGGTTCAACATTTTAAAATTAATTAATGTAATATACCATATGAGTGGTCCAAGGAAGGAAAAAGAAATCATCTGAACTTATAATTAGATGCAGATAAAGCTTTTGACAAAAATTCAATACTCATTTATTATAAAAATTCTTAGCTAACTAGAATCAGGAGATGATTCCATAACTTGATTTTAAAATATCCAAGAAAAACACAGCTATTTTTAACATCCAGTGAGAAGCTAGATTCTCTCCCTCTCATAATATTACCAAAATCATGAAGATGACTTTTCTCAACAGTCCTGTATAACATAGTATTGAATGCCCAGTCCTACCTAGCTAGGAAAAAAGTTAAGGCCAGGAGCAGTGGCTCACACTTGTAATCCCACCACTTTGGGAGGCCGTGGCGGGCAGATCACGAGGTCAGGAGATCGAGATCATCCTGGCTAACATAGTGAAACTCCGTCTCTACTAAAAATACAAAAAATTAGCTGAGCGTAGTGGCGGGTGCCTGTAGTCCCAGCTACTTGGGAGGCTGAGGTAGAAGGATGGGGTGAACCTGGGAGGCGGAGCTTGCAGTGAGCCGAGATCGTGCCACTGCACTCCAGCCTGGGCGACAGAGAGACTCCGTCTCAAAAAACAAAAGATAAAACATATGCAGTTTGGTAAGGAAAAAAATCAAATCACCTTTATTTGCAGATGAGTTTTTTTGTCTTTTGCAGAGAATCCCAAAGATGTAACAACAAAAATACCTCTGAGAATTAATAAGTGTCTATACAAAGGCTACAGGACACAAGGTTAATATACAAAAATTTGTTGATTACCTATTGACAGGCATGAGAAACTAGGCATTAAAGAAACAATTAAAGGGGTCTTTGAGAAATGGCTGATTCTAGAGTTGGGGCAGGAAATACACAAATTAAGCCCAGATCCTACTAACAATATCACCAAAAGACAAATATTTTAGGAATAAATCTAATAATATCTGTACAGGATCTGTATGTGGAAAAGTTGAAAACTCTGATGAAAGTAATCAAAGAAGATCTGAGGAAATGGAGAGAAATTTTATGTTCATGTTTTTGAAAACTCAGTACAATTAAGATAGCCATTCTTTCTAATGTTATGTGTAAGTTAAATGTTTTCTCAATCTCAATACCAGCAAGCTATTTTGTAGACGGGACAAAATGTTTATGAAGTTTAAATGGAATGGCAAAAGACCCAGAATAGCCAACACAAAGCTGAAGAAGATGAACAAAGTTGGAGATGTCAGATGACCCAGTTTTAAGCAGTGTAAGGCTACAACCACTGAGAGACCATAGTATTATTAAAAGAATGCACACATATACAATGAAACAGAACAGAGAGCCAAGAAATAGATTAATGTGAATATGACCAACTAATCTTTGTAAAAGGTGCAAAGGCAGTCAATGGAGGGATATGTGGCCGTTTCAACAAATGATGCTGAAAAAAATGGAATGTACCTTTGCTGGAAACTGAAACTAGACAAAAACCTTACACCTTTTACAAAAATTAACACAATATGGACCAGGAACTTCAATGTAACATGAAAAGCTGTAAAACTTCTAGAAAAAAGTAGGAAAAAAAATCTCCATGTCTTTGGTTTGCTCATGAGGTACTTTTGTTTTGTTGAGTCCCCCCCTCCCCATATTTATTGAGATATAATTTATGAATTAAATTGTGTGCAATGTGATTCTTATATAAGCATCACACTACACACCTTAAATTTATACACACACAATTATGTGTATTTTCTGCCCCCAGCCCTGGGGCCCCAGCCCTAGAGTCAGCCATTTCTCAAAGACACCTTTAATTGTTTCTTTAATGTCTAGTGGCTTATTCCTGTCTACAGGCAATCAGCTGAGTTTTGTATATTAACCTTGTGTCCTGCTATCTTTGTACAGACACTTATGAATTCCCAGAGGCATTTTTGTTGTTACGTCTTGGGGATTCTCTGCAAAAATAAAATAATCTCATTTGCAAATACACATACACAATTCATATAATACACACACACACATGCACACACATACTTGTGTATATATGCACACACACATATGTATATGCATACATATCTAAATATAATGTAAAATGACTACCACAATCAAGTTAATTAACTCTAAAAGCACAATCTATGAAAGACAGAAAATTTTGGACTTTATTCAAGTTAAAAACTTCTACAATATGAAATACACTGTTAAAACTTGAAACTCAGGTTGTGGAATAAAATATACCCAAAATACATGTCTGATAAAAGATCTGTAGCCAGCATACGCAAAGAGCTCTTAACACGGAGCTCTTAAAATAAGAGAACAAACTATTCTAATTTAAAAACTGAACAAAGCATTTAAACAGACAACAGTTAAGGTATACAGATGGCAAATGAGCATATGAAAAGATGTTCAACAACAGTTTTCATTAGGGAATTGCAAATTGAATCAACAATGTGATACCACTACACACCTACTAGAATGACTAAAATACCAAATTTCTATAATACCAAATGCTGACAAGGATACAGAGAAACACAAATTGTCACTCTTTACTGGTGAGTAAAGTCATTTAGGAAGACAGTTTGGTCATTTATTACAAAGCTAATTGTAATCATACCATATAATCCGGCAGTCATGCTTCTGTTATTAACCCAACTGAATTAAAAACTTATGTGCACAGAAAAACCTGCACAGAAATGTTTTTACTGTGTATATCCTGAGTTACCTGTTATATTCATTTGACTTGCCATAAAATCCAATGGAGAAAAAAATATTGCTGGTACATTCACATTTTTGATCCAGTGCAGTACGCAATATTGAAGGGAGAAATATCAAACATCCATGTGTACCCCAGGGTTTCCTTATCGGTTTAGAAGTTTTCCATCGATGCTATCTCTGTAATATAGCAATATTGAACTCAAATTGTGAGAGTATGTTTAATCTTCAGTTACCACATTCAAATATTTATTATCTGTTAATGTAGGGAGACCCCCTGAAACTGTTGCTACGGAATAAAAGATGAAATGCTCCTGATTATTGTAGATACAAAATTGCATGCAGGACTGTGTAAAGACAATGCCAGATTGGACTGCCAGAATAAGCCAGCAGCACATGATGTGCTTCCTCCTGCAGAGAGCCTATGAATGGACCTGCAGTCAGGGAGGTTTCACATCACCAAGATTCCTATCTCAGAAAAGCAGATGTTCATAGCTCTGGGAATGGAATGTGACCCTTGTGGAGAGCCTATAAACGGACGCATGAGGGGCACCTGTCCATATGGATAAGATAGGGCTATAAATGCCCTCATCTTGCCATGGCTTTTCTAGGCCTCTTTAGGGTTAAGGTATACTCCCTTCTGAGAATTTCTGGTCTAACCGGTTGTGTAGCTTCTCGTCCTGTTTCTATAGATTGTTTGGAACCAGCTTTTGCTGCAGTTGTTACTGCTGATTAATATCTTACTAATCATAGGTTATGGAAAGACCATGTTACTGTTTTAAGGCTCTGTTAGAAATTACTGATGCACATACTATATTTTAAATTCTTACCTCTGTATGCTGTACTTCTGCATAGAGATGTTATGTTAAAGAATTACTTCATCCCCATGTGACCATCTCACTTCATAATCAAATGACCCTAAATCCCTCACTAACCTACCCCCGCCCTTACTAAACTTAATAATAAATGCTGGTATATCCAGTGCATTGGCAGCACCATGGGACCAGAAGGCGGTGACCCCCCTGGACCCAGCTTTCACTATCTTGTGTGTGTCTATTATTTCTCAACCTGCCGATCCACCTGGGAACAAAGAGAGAGCCCCATTGCATTGAGGGCTGCTGGCTAGATCCTGCAATATGTTATCCATGATATATTTATTTTACTTCATGAAGAAATTAAAGGCATTTCTTTAACTAAATGACCCAAGGGAAGCCATGCAGATGGATTTAACCAATAAGCAGAACTACCAGGAATGGTCCTAGGTATTACCTGCTGGGGGTGTGCGCTCAGTAATTCTCAAAGAGAGACTTACCAATCTCTCCGCAATGAGCTTCAGGGTCATTCATAAATATTGGAGACAGGCTCTGAGAGAGCCAAAATGTCTCCTGAAGGCAGGAAGCTCTATTTGTTTGAGAGTATATTTTATAAAGTCCCTGTCTTGGAACCCCAAAGTAAATTGAAAGGTGTCGCTGTCTTGTTTTATGTTCTAAGGTATGAATTCCTCCTAGAGGGCAGGATAGAAGACAGTATAACTTTTCTTTCTTGGTGATATATTTATTCAGCCTGACTCTAATAGCAATATTTTAAACATTTTTTAAAATTTCCTTTATCTAAGGGAAGTGATGTTAGCAAACATACGGAGTTCAGGATATCGATGGCTTTGAGATGTGTTTTTTTCACGGCTAGATAAAAATATACTTTCTCCTTCTTCATAGACTGTTATATTCCTGTTTCCCCCATCCTGCTCCTCTGCCTAGCTCTGGAAACAAAAATGGCACACGATCCTCTTGGAACCCTGTATAAATGTGTATGCTGCTATTCACAATAGCAAGGACATGGAATCAATGTAGGTGCACATCACCTGTGGTTTGGATAAAGAAAATGTGGTACAGCTATACCATGGAATACTATGCAGCCATAAAAAAGAACAAAATTATATCCTCTGCAGCAACATGGATGCAACTGGAGGCCATTATCCTAAGTCAAGTAATGCAGAAACAGAAAATCAAGTATCACATGTTCTCACTTATATGCTGGAGCTAAACATTGGGTATGCAGGGAAACAAAGATGGGAACAATATAAACTGTGGTCTACTAGAGGTCAGGGAGGGAGGGGGACAAGGGTTGAAAAACTACCTATTGGGTACTATGCCCAGTACCTGGGTGACAGATTCAATCATGCCGCAAACCTCAGCATCACACCATATACCCAGGTAACAAACTCCCACATGTACTCCTGAATACAAAATAAAAATGGAAGTTTAAAAAAAAATGTGTGTGCTGGCCATTCAAATGGATTTCAAGGATACTCAAATTGTTGGCTAATGGCACTGGTCTGTGGACCTTAGTTTATCTAGAGACAAAATATATGCACGCATTGCTCAAGGTGCCAGCTGTCTCCCATCAGGCAGGTTTTGGATCCTGCATTCAAGATTCCATAGCACTTATACATCCCTTTAGAAGAGTTGTCTGCTTGAAATACAACGCACGACCCGCCGTGGCTCCAGAGTGCAAAAACATGAAAGTGAACATGAACACTATTAAAGCAAAACAAAGAAAAAATGGATATTTTCCTTGCAAAGAAGTTAACGTTTATTATCAAAAATGTTCTCCTATAAGCTGTCTTAAGTTGAATATAGAAAATGTAAAGTTTATCCCAGGCTTCTCGAAAAGTGTTTTGATATTCCTTTACATTCTTTCCCTTACCATCATTACAATCAAATAACTATCAAAGGGTCATAATTATGTTTTCATTATGAGCAAAAAAAAAAGGGACTTTTGCTTATTCTGAATAATTTTGCATAGCAGCTAAAAATCACACGAAACTATGCCGAGTGAGCAAAAATTCTTTTTTTTTCAAGCAGAGTGAGAGGAAGGAAAGATGGGGAAAAAAAAGATGAGAGGGAAGGGAAGACAGGAAAGAAGAACCTCTGGAAATAGAATGAAAAACAAAACAAAACATAGGGACTTGCACTTTTCTTTGCAGATGTCAGATGATTTGTTTGCCTTTGGTTTTTTTTTTTTTTTTTTTTTGAGATGGAGTTTCACTCTTGTTGCCCAGTCTGGAGTGCAATGGCGCGATCTTGGCCCCCCGTAGCCTCTGCCTCCCAGGTTCAAGCCATTCTCCTGCCTCAGCCTCCTCCCGAGTAGCTGGGATTACAGGCATGTGCCACCACACCCAGCTAATTTTGTAATTTTAGTAGAGATGGGGTTTCTCCATGTTGGTCAGGCTGGTCTTGAACTCCCGACCTCAGGTGATCCACCTGCCTCAGCCTCCCAAAGTGCTGGGATTATAGGCGTGAGCCACCATTCCCGGCCTGCCTTTGGCTTTTAAGTGAGTTTTTGGGATGCGTTGAACTGATGCCATCATATTTTCTGGTCAGGCTGCCACGCCCTCTCTACATTCCTGATTCCATCTGCCCACCTAGTGAGAAACGATTTCCTCAGTGTCTGTCCATCTGAAAAACCACAAACGATGTTCTGGAAAAAGACCTCACATCTTTTTGCTTAATGAAAGACAAGTTTTAAATGTACAACAGGTTATATAATTCTTGGAATATCTGTTAAATATATTACCTCTCTGATCTTTTATGTATATTCTAACAATTATAACATAAAATAATATATATTTAATTATAACATATATTTAAGTATTTATATATTACATAATAAATATGTAATTATACTATGTAATTATATAGTATATATAGAAGCTACATATATTAGCTATGTATAATTACATACATGTTAACTACATATATAATAGTTATGTATAATTATATACATATTAACTATATATAATTACATATATTAGCTATATATAATTATATATATATTAGCTTTATATATTTTTATGTATTAGCTACATAAAATTACATATATTTAGCTACATACATATTAGCTTTATATAATAACAAATTACTTATATATAATCACATATATTAGCTACATATAGTTACATATGTATTAGCTATATATAAAATTACATATATAAGGTATATATAATTATATATACATTAGCTATATATAATTACATATATCTTACCTATATATGATTACATATATTAGCTCTATATATTTGCATATATATTAGCTACATATAAAATCACATATATAAGCTATATATAATTACACATATTAGCTATGTATAATTATGTATATATTAGCTATATGTAATTACTTATATATTAGCTACATATATTAGTTACATATAATTACATATATATTAGCTATTTTAAAAATCAATTTGCTATATAAAATTATACATAATTAGCTACATATATACTAGCTATACATATATCAGCTATACACGGAAAATTTATTTTCAAAATAATTATCTATTTCCTTAGCATGTGAGTGGTATAGAAAAATTTCTACCAAAGTTAGGGCTTGAAAGAATCTCACCTAACTATAGGGAACCAGAAGTCGTCTGGAGGGTTCTGAGGTCACCTCCAACTGACAGGCACTCAGTGGTCTTTGAAATCGAGGTGGACATGCGGAGAGTAACCCAGCTTCTGGAGGCAGAGAAATGTACTCCTCTTCAGGCACTCTGGAAAGAGCAAACAAGCTGGGGACTCATCTAGGAGCCCCCCAAATTGCAGAGACTCAGCAGAGAGTGAGCTCAGCTGCTGTTGCCGAAGTTCAGTCCTTTCACAGAGGCTGCCCTGGGGAAAGTGGCAGTCTGCATTTATTTATGAGGCAGTGCTAAATGATTCTCCCAGGCAAGGCTGGCAGAGGCCACCATTCAGTAAATGAAATGCAATCTTTTCAGACTGCCGGTGTTGCCTGGCAGGACTAATACATATCTTGAGGCTAACGAGGTTCCGTCCAATTTTGACCAAGAGAAATGATATTCTAGATTAGATGATTTGAACCTAGAATGCTCTATCCTTGAAATAATGGCAGGAGTTACAATGGGTTTATCTTGTAACTCTATCTCCCATTGTAAAAAAAAATTATGTTTCTCAAAATACAGATATAATAGTATCAGATCAAATGTGGCAGAAAACAGACACAAATATGTTGGTCCAGGAACAGAGACAAATGTGTATGAGAGGTTGTTTAGAATTTAGAAATATAAAAAGCTTGCTTCCCTCAGAAATTTAGCGTGTCTGTTACTCTAGATGTTCACGGATCAAAAAGTTAGAGATGACCCTTCAAATAAACAACACAAGGGCAAGAAGGTGACTTGAGCTTCATTTATTTTCTGATTCGAGCAAGACAACTTCTGCATGGGTGAATTAAATTAGGTGGTCGGGAGCCCAAATGTAATGATATATTTTGTACCTTCAGACCTCCAGCAAATAATCACGCAAACCAAAAATTTGGCTCAGCCTACAAAACTAATTACTGGGTGCCTTCTCTATAAACAACCACATTGTCGTTTTTGAGTGTGGAAAAATGGGCACCAAGTGGGACTTGAATTCTGTCAACAAACAAACATATTCAGGCTTGACCTCTTACACCTTACTAAGTTTTCAATGCATACTGCAAGTGTCCAACACACAAACACACAGGTGCATACCCACACAATAACGCCTCTATAATACAATACATGTTCCAGGTATTTTTGCTTCTGTGCTCCAAACAGATGTCTGTCTTTAGAAATCATCTTTGCACAGCATTTCAATCAAAACAGCGATGATGATAAACATCACTGCATGCTTGTGGGAAACAGCGTGTCATTCATTTTAGCTAAATCTGTGCCCCCTTGTCAGAAGGCAAAATGAAAGGTTCGTGGGTAGAGCACTTTGGAGCTGGCAAAGCTGTTTTGCAGTGTTTATGTCTAGAATTATTTTTAAACATATGCCTAATGCACCCCCTATTTGTCACTAATCAGCCATAACACAGCAGGCAAGTTTCTTAACCCTTGTGAAGCCCCACGTACTAATGGATAGAAATGGAAGATAAGGATGAAGATACGTGAAATATCTCATGCAATACCTGGTGCATAGCATCTATTAAGATGAGGAGGAGGAAGAAGAGGAGCAGAAGAAAGAAGAAGAGGAAGAGAAGGAGGAGAAAGGGGAGCAAAAGAAAGAAGAGGAGGAGGAGGAGGAATATAAAAATATTGAAATACTTTTCTATCTTGGGCTGAATTCTGGAGCAGCAGACCCAAGGGTAAGGCGTTCTTGTGCAGGTGACTTGTTGAGAGTAGTATGTGTTCAAAAGAAAAATTTATGAGAGTAAGCAAGAAAAGCAGAATAGGGCAGAGGAGAAATTTAGCAAAGGTGTACCTTTAGCTGGAATCTAGCTTCGTGCTGATCCTACACGGAGGTTTTGAGTGGGAAGAGCACCACAGAATTGGCCTTATTGGGGGATGGGAGGAGGAGGAGGAACATGAGGATGAGGAGGAGGAGGAGGAGGACCAGGACCAGGAGAAATATAAACACACTAAAATATTTTGCTGTCTTGGTTGAATTTGCTAAAGCTTATCCTGCTCTTTACTCTAGGATAAGGAAGCAGATAGGGCAGGGGAAGAAGTTTAGTTAACTTGTAACTTCAGCTGGAGTCTAGTTCTGCCGATCCTACAGGGAGGTCTTCAATTTAAAAAGCCCCACAGAGCTGCCCTCATTGAGGTAGGGGAGGAGGAGGAGAAGGAAGAGTAGGAGGAGGAAGAGGAGGGGGAGAAGGAGGAAGAGGAGGAGGAGGAGCAGGAAGAGAAAGAAGAGGACTTGGAATGGGATCACCCAGGAGAGGGCTGTGTAACCTCTTTGACATTCCCAGGTAATTTGGCTCTCATCAGCCTAGGGTGATATTTCTAAACAAGGGGTGATTTTGCCTATCAGTGGACATGTGGCAATGTCTGGAGATGGTTTTGCTTTTCCCAACTGGGGATGCTATTGTAACCACCCAATGGGTTCACCTTATCTGCTGCCTAGACAGAGTCAATTTATCAAGACAGGAGAATTGCAATAAATAAATAGTAATTCACGCAGAGCTGCTGTGCTGGAGACCAGAGTTTTATTATTACTCAAATCAGTCTCCCTGAGCATTCAGGGATCGGAGTTCTTAAGGATAATTTCGGGGGCAGGGGCTTGCGGAGTGGAGAGTGCTGATTGGTCAGGCTGGAGATGGAATCATAGGAGGTTGAAGTGAGGTTTTCTTGCTATTTTCTGTTCCTGGGTGGGATGGCAGAACTGGTTGAGCCAGATTACCAGTCTGGGTGGTGTCAGCTGATCCATCC
The DNA here is from genome assembly GCF_008728515.1 of Papio anubis. Taxonomy (NCBI): domain Eukaryota; kingdom Metazoa; phylum Chordata; class Mammalia; order Primates; family Cercopithecidae; genus Papio; species Papio anubis. The sequence goes on from NC_044996.1 coordinate 139,618,482, forward strand.
AGTTCAGGGTCTGCCAAATACCTCCAGCACTGATCTTGGTTTGACAATAGTGATGTTATCCCCAGGAGCAGTGTGGTGAGGGTCAGACTCTTGGAGTCAGAGGCTGCATGAGCCCTAAACTGTGACTTCTAATCTTGTAGCTAATTTGTTAGTTCTGCGAAGGCAGACTGGTCCCCAGGCAAGAAGGGGGTCTTTTTGGGAAAGGGCTATTATAAATTTTGTTTCAGAGTCAAACAATGAACTGAATTCCTTCCCAAAGTTAGCTCAGCCTATGCCCAGGAACAAACAAGGACAACTTAAATATTAGAAGCAAGATGGAGTCAGTTAGGTCTGATTTCTTTCTCTGTCATAATTTCCTCCGTTATAATTTTGCAAAGGTGGTTTCACTATTGGCATTTAGTAGGTGGAGTCCAAGGAGGCTACTAAACATCCCCTAATGCAGAGGACAGCCTCCATCACAAGAAATTACCAACTTCAAATGTCAACAGCATCAAGGCTGGAGAAACTTGAAGGATACAGTTCTGGAAAAGAACAAAGCTGTGTGTGATTAGCAGCCAATACTCACAGGTGCTAGTGACTAGATGTGATATCCCCGTGAAGGGACTGAATCTGAAATGGATAACAACAGTATCCACTAGAGTTGGTATACTCTAGACACCATGTGTTTCATAGTTTTCAGTTTTATACACACACACATATATTTTATTTTTTTATATATATATTTTTCTTTTTTTATTATACTTTAAGTTCTAGGGTACATGTGCACAACATGCAGGTTTGTTGCATATGCATACATGTGCCATGTTGGTGTGCTGCACCCATTAACTCATCATTTACATTAGGTATATCTCCTAATGCTATCCCTCCCCCCTGCCCCCACCCCACAGCAGGTCCTGGTGTGTGATGTTCCCCGCCCTGTGTCCAAGTGATCTCATCGTTCAGTTACCACCTATGAGTGAGAACATGAGGTGTTTGGTTTTCTGTCCTTGCAATAGTTTGCTCAGAATGGTGATTTCCAGCTTCATCCATGTCCCTACAAAGGACATGAACTCATCCTTTTTTATGGCTGCATAGTATTCCATGGTGTATATGTGCCACATTTCCTTAATCCAGTCTGTCATTGATGCACATTTGGTTGGTTCCAAGTCTTTGCTATTGTGAATAGTGCCGCAATAAACATATGTGTGCATGTGTCTTTATAACAGCATGATTTATAATCCTTTGGGTATACGCCCAGTAATGGAATGCCTGGGTCAAATGGTATTTCTAGTTTAGATCCTTGAGGAATCGCCACACTGTCTTCCACAATGGTTGAACTAGTTTACAGTCCCACCAACAGTGTAAAAGTGTTCCTATTTCTCCACATCCTCTCCAGCACCTGTTGTTTCCTGACTTTTTAATGATCTCCATTCTAACTGGTGTGAGATGGTATCTCATTGTGGTTTTGATTTGCATTTCTCTGATGGCCAGTGATGATGAGCATTTTTTTCATGCACACACACATATATTTTAAAATGTTTTATATATGCCCGTGCAAGGTGTCAGAGGCTCCTGTAGCAGAGTGGTTGGCTCACAGGTGGTAAAAAGAATTTACAGACAACAGTATAGGTTTGAAAAAGAAAGTTGTACTAGACAGAAAGAACACCACAGCAGAGTGAAGAGGGGTGAGCTTCGGCAAGGGAGGACCCAGTGCACCGTGGTGGATTTTTCCCTAGGGTTACTTACAGACCTTGGACCAGGAGCTAAAGGATAATTTGAGCCATATTTGTTACGTAGACATTTTGGTGCCTTGATGTCGTCAGCAAAGGTTGCACAGTGGGTTTCGACATGCATGCATTCTAAAGATGTACAGAAATTCTAGTTACTTATAAATTTCTTCTTGAATGCCTCAGATAAGGGGTTTTGCCTCCAGATGGTCATCAAGTGATCTTGACTCTCCTCAATATATATATATATGCAAAAGGATTTGTTTCTTGCCCTTTAAAAAGGAAACATTATTGCACTGATATATATCTATTTTATGAAATTGTCAAAATTTGAAAAATTAATCTTGACTCTCGTTCATGGGTGAAACATAAATAGGTCAACATCAGGTAGTATGTCTAAGAAGAGAAATACTCTTATTATAAAAGTATCAATGCAAACTAAGAAAAAATACTTCAAATTTCACCATTTTTAAAAAATATAAAAATCGAGTGGTAGGGTCTGTCTCTAAATGACCTGGGTGTTCTCAGAAATCTAGTGATAAAATGTGGAATTGTGGTGTGTCATTTGCCTACTCTAGAGAAATTTCAAAGCGGCAGGTATGCACAAAAAGTGGTGTCATGGGGTTGCAGAATAAATAGTAATTCAGAACTGAGATGAGGAGGATCACACATGCACTGGGTATATGTGTAATTATGTAAAAGGACAGAGTCAAAAAAAAAAGAAAGAGTTCAGGGAATTAATTGCTAAAGTATCAAAGGAGTTTTTCTGGGAATATTAAAATTTCAATTTTAACAAGTAAATTTTGACTACTTAGTAGCGGGAAATAATCTGCCTTCTTGTCTCAAGTGGTGATATAAGTGAGTTTCTTGAAGCATGTTGTAATTGAAGTGTTAGTCAGCACGGTTGGCATCCAAGGATGCACATCAAAGGTGCTCATATCTTAGTGAGTCTTCCAGGGACCTGGTTCTGACTCCCAGGTTGCAAGTCTAGAAAACCGACTTTGTTCATCCCCCTGCACTTCCTCAGGTGTCAAAGTGAGTGGAAAGGAAGACAGAACTCACACAGAAATTGAACCTAGAGGAGAGATGCACACCCAACAAAATGTCCTTCCATGAATTTTCCACATCTTCAAAATGACTGGAGTGTTGATGCTGTAATTGCAGGTGTGTTTAAAGAGAAGAAAATGGAAACAAAGGGAATCAGATGGTCTTGGCGCTATGGAGAGTCTAATTTTGTATGCCCCAATGTGCAATCATCTGTGCTTTGTTGGAGCAGGAGTGTGCTGCCTGAAACGTTAGCTTTCTGTGTCAACTTGGCTCAGCCATAGCACTCAGCTCCTTAATCAAACACTAATATAGGTGTGGCTGTGAAGGACTTTTGTGGATGTCATTAGCAACCACAATCGGTTGACTTTAAGAGGATAATGGGAGTGAGTCTCATCCAATAATAGTTGAAAGTCCTTAAGAGCAAAAACAGGTTTTGTGAATAATAAGAAATTCTGCCTCAAGACTGCAGTATCAATTCATGCCTGAATCCCCAGCCCACAGCCTTGCCCTATAGCTTTTGGATGTGCCAGCTGCTACAGTCACATGAACCCATGCCTTCAAAGAAACTTCTTTGGTTCTGTTTCTCTGCAGATCCCAGTCTAACAGATTCGGTCTCTCTCCATTGTAGAGTTCCTAAGTTTTGCTTACGCAGCACATAAATCCTCGTGGATTTGAAGTAAGTTTTTTTTTTTTTTTTCATGGTGGATTTGATCAAGTATAATCTTTAACAAAGTTAACTTTTAATTTCACAAGTAATACGTGGACCAATTCTGTTTGTGAAAGGTCCAAAAATATAGATAATTCTAAGGCACACTGAATCATCATGTCCAATTATAATTCCCTCTCCAAAAGTAAACACCATCATCGATTTGATATGTCTCATGCTAGAGCAGCATTTCTGTAGTTATGAATATCTACCTAACCATCTATTGAATGTATATATCCATACATACTTTTTATCTTTCTGTACATCTTTCCATCCATCTTTAACATCTATCTATACATATATTTATCCAATTATACATATACTCTATCTAATTCTATTATCTACATATCTATATATCTAATATTTATCTCTATTCTATTATCTAGCAGTATATCTCTCTCTCTATCTTTAACATCTGTCTATTCACCCATCCATCTATTCATGCAACCATCCACTCTCTATCTATCTATGCATCCTGTCATCTATCTATCATCTATCTACCTATCTAATCTATCATCTGTCTCTGTCTATCTATCATCTATCTATCTACTTATCTAATATATTATCTATCTATCTCCTATCAAAAATTCACACCAAAGAAATACGGAGGTCTGTGAATCTATAAAGTACATTGAGAAAAAAAAGAAACACTAAAGTAATTCTGTGATTACTGGTTTTTTTTATGTGTCATATGCAAAATTGCGTTTATTCTGCAACAACTTATTTCCTAACATAACTCCTAAAATTCTTCTCCACCACTGTATATAAGCGTGTGTTATCATTTTATCTGCTGTATAAAGTTCCCTACCATGTTGTATTTTGCCTTTGTCCTTCCTGTGGGTGTCTATGTCATTCCAAGCCATGCACTGTTAGAAGCAAAGCCATGAAACATAGAAGCAAAGCCATGAAACACATCCTTGCACTTGCTTCTTGATGCATGTTTTTCTAAAATGGGCCATGAGAAATAGAATTGCTGAATCAGAGGGACTGATTTTGTTTAACTATAATAGCTTCCACCAAATTAACCTCAAAAATATCAGCAAATTTACATTCACACCAAGCACTAATTCCCTACTCCAGGTCTGATTTTATCATACTTTTAAAATGTGTGCTAATCTGATGAGAGAAAACTGTGCTTCCCTTATTAATAATAAGGTTAAGTAGGATTTAGTATTTAATTTGTATTTTTGTAATCCTGAATAAATTGATCATATCTTTTGATAATTTTTTCATTAGTGACTTTCTTTGTATTGTGAGGAGGTTTTTAAACACAGATTCTGGATATACAGTCATGTACTGCATAACAATATTTCAGTCATTGATGAGCCACAATTCCACACTGTTCCCATGAGATTATAAAACCATGTTTCTACTGTACCTTTTCTGTGTTTAGATACACAAATATTTACCACTGTGTTATTGTTGCCTACAATATTCAGTATAGTAACATTTTGCATAGGTTTGTAGCCTCGGGGCAATAGGCTGTACCATGTAGGCAAGGTGTGTAGTAGGCTATACCACTGAGATTTGTGTAAGTACACTCTGTGCTGTTCACACGAAGATGATGAAATTGCCTGACACATTTCCCAGAACATATCCCTGTTGTTAAGTAACACATAACTGTAGTTTGTTGTGAGTTTTTAATGTTGAGGTAACCAAATGATTCAATATTTTCATGAGTAGCTTTTGTTTATTGCAGCCTTTTAAAAGACGAGTTTCTCTGTCTTCAAGATTATAACATCATCTCTTCTTTCATTATTGTTATGTATTCAATGTTTTCCATATTGAGGTTTTTAACAGATCATTTTAGATCTGTTAACAACCTCAATTTTAAGTAAAGTGTTTTTACTACTATTTTAAGTAAAGTGTGTGTGTGTCTGTGTGTGTGTGTGTGCATGTGTGTGTGTGTGTGTGTGAGAGAGAGAGAGACAGAGAATTCACTCTGATTTATTCTGTGGCAGGAAACTAAAATACTTTAAATTATCAACCTATTTAATGCTAACAATAATTTGAAAAAACAAGGACTATCATTGCCATATTTTATTTTCCCTTAATTGTTTAAAACATATTTAAGCTAGCATCACAGAAAATAAATCTAATGATGATTCTGTGGTTTTATAGATAATTTTCCCATATGAGGATCTTTTGGTATTTTGTTGTTGTTGTTTTTCTACTACTTCTGAAATTCCACAACAATACGTGTGATGTACTTATTTACTTAGATATTTATCACACTGGGCACTAAGTCCATTCTTTATGTTTTTCTTTACTTCTACAGAAGTGTATATTATTTGATTCTCTAATTATTGACTACCACCGTGCTTTCTAGTATCTCCTTCTAGAACTATTAATGCAGATATTTTGCAAACTGTGTATTTAATGTGTATCTCTTTATGCTTCTACTTTTCAAATTCATGCCTTCTGGGCTGAATTCAGAGAATGTTCTTCAGCAAAAACTTACACTCCATTTTACCCCTTCTTCAACTGTATATATTTTTATTAGTTACCCAACCTTCTAATATATATATATTTTTTTTTGCCAAAGACAAATTTTTAAATCTTTAGATGATACTTAAAAATGTTATTTAAGGAAGGCAACATCACATCACACACTTGAGGATCATTCGTATACTCCCAATAAACTTTGTAACTTGCTCAATTATCTGTGCTTCCAAGGTTCAATGTTCTTTTGAGTTAGTTGAATTTGCTTCTCTCTTTTATCTATTCACTTTCAGTCAGCGTGTGGCTATTTACACTGTACACTAAGTGTGTGAATTCCATTAGACCACCTCTGGTCTCTTTGTCTGCCCTCCTCTTCCTCTTCTTCCTCCTTCTCTTCTTCTCTTCCTTCTTCCCTTTCTCCTCCTCCTCCTCCTTCTTCTTCTTCTTCTTCTCCTCCTTCTTCTTCTCCTTCTTCTCCTTCTTCTTCTTCCTCTCTCTCTCTCTCTCTCTCTCTCTCTCTCTCTCTCTCCTTTTTCCCTCTGTCTGTCAATCTCTCTTCCTTTTCTATTCATCCTGGATGGAGACAGGATGTAGGTGGTGTTGTCTTTCTCCCTCCCTCTCTCCCCTCTCTCCTTCCTCTTTCTTTTCTCCTCCTCCTCTCTCTGTCTCTCTCCCCTTCTCTCCTCTCTCTTCCTCTCTGTCTTTTCTCCCTCTTTTCCTCTCTCTCCTCTGTCTCGCTGCCTCTCTCTCTCCTCTCTCTTTCATTTATCTCTCTCTTCTCTCTTTCATCTCTTTCTCTTTCTTTCTCCCTCCCTGTCTTTCCTTCTGCTTCTTGTCCTCTTTGTTCCCCTCTTCCCTCTCATTTTTCTCCCTTTCCTTTTCCCTCTCCCTGTCTGTTTCCCTCTTCTATTCAGCCTGCAAGGATACAGGTTGGAGGTGTCAAGCCCAATGGGGCTGGTTCATTTGAGCATGAGAGCTAACCACCTCTTCTGTGCGCTGCCATCCACCTTGGTCTCTGCTATCACTCTCCTTCCCAAGCATCCACATTTATGGCTCCTACCTGGAGGCAAGTGCGCCTGCTTCTCATTATTCTTTCCTTTCTGTCTGCACCTTGACCTCCCTGCTGCATTTTTCTGGCTTACCTTCTGCTTCGTGTATAGACGGAATACCTGAATTACCGTGGCCTCTTTTCACAGTGTCTGTTCTTATAGAACAAAATTCAAAACAAAAGGTATCTGCTTTCCATATGTCAGAGTCCTTTTTAATCCACCAAGGACAACTTTTATTATTTTCCAGCATGGTATTTGAAACATTTTATGTCCTGAAGTGTCTGACATATATGAGGATTTGATGTGGGAGAGGAAAAGAAAAATCTACAGTGTATGATTTTTCTGCTTTCTGGAAGTAAAAGTCCAATGTACAAAGTTAGACAAATGGTACATTTTATGAGTGGAGGGACTTTGTCCTCTGATAAGGTGTCTCCTTTGATGAATAAGTGTATGCTGTTCAAATATATTGTTACTTGCTCTATGTAGAAAAATTTCATCTCTCTTTTTGAATATGAATGAAATTGGCCTCTATTCCATTCTATTAAAATACTGGCACTTAAATTTTATAACAGTGGACAATAGGAATGTATATATTCATGGTTACCTTCATTTTTTCTATACCCACATTTTGAGGGGAATGGGATACAAGCATTTGAGATCATCACCCTGATAGCAAAATACTAGGGAGAAATTCAGCCCCTGAATATCCAGTATGCTAGGCATGGACTTTCTCAGAAATATCAATGCCCTGAGCAACAACAACAATAAAACTTTGCAAGGATTGTGTCAATGTCTGTATTGCTTGGTCTTCACAGTACAGCAATCAAATCGGTTCTAGCAATAAAATAATTTGCTCTACTTTATACTTTTTAATAAAATTTGATTTCTCCGGGCCATATTATGCTTATTAGAAAGTAGAAGCTATTCTTGGACTCTGCTCAGAAGCTATTATGGAGGGAGAGTCAATGCAGAGTACTGTGAATGGTCTAAACTCACTTCCTAATTTGATTTCACTTGCCAGTGTATCACACAATTAAATAAATAGGAACCAGTGTGAGGCAAAATTGAAATGCTTTTTCTACATTGCTCTTTGCAGTGTGCTAAAAGTATTTTATCTACCTTCCCTTTCTCATTTTCCCAGTACTGCCATGGGTGATATCTTTAATTATTCCCTTTTACAAATAAAAAACTGGAACCAGAGATTGATGGCGTGATATAACTTGCCAAAGTCCCCTTATCTAGTATATCCATTGGTTTGAACAAAAGGCATAACGGGATGCAAAATAACTGCACCCAATTTAGTTATGGTGGGAAGTTTATCATTTCAGGTACTGCTATAGCTAATAAATCAAGAGTAGACCTACCCTTTGGATCTCTACAGACCACAGCATCTTGGAATGGTGCTTAAGTCTCCCCCAGGCAGGATGTAGCAATAAAAAGTAAAGGGACTCTGTGAAGAGTGATTTGGTTGGATGCAACAGCACTTAAGGAAACATATGCTGATAAATTAGGCATAAAAAATCAATCAAAACCAAACAGTATTTTGTGATGAAATAAATTCCTGGATTTTTATAAAACTCTAAAGAGTTATAACAAATTTAAGATCTGAACCCTAAACTATGCCACATATACTTGCAATAAAATATAACTCACACTATTTTCCAATTAAACAGCTTCCAATCTCCAGCTTCCAAAACAAAACAATACTAAAAGCTAGCAATGGGCAATGACTTTTTTTTTAATGACTTAGATAGATCAGGAACCTGACATTAAGGAATTGGCCAATCTTGGAGTGATCACAGCCTTTCGGCAAAATAACATGTTTTGCAGTCTAGTAAACGTGCCTGGATTTAGTGTCATATAAACAGGTTTTGAGATTATTTTTAAATTAAAACATTTAAAACTTTGGAGATTATCACCCACTAACTTGACACTATTGGCATTGAGTATGGCAATTCTCAACCATGGCTGCATATAGCATCATTTGCTTGCTGTTGTTGTTTTGAGACCGGATCTCACTCCCATTGCCCAGGCTGGAGTGCAGTGCCACGATCACAGCTCACTGCAGCCTTGACCTCCTGGGCTCAGGTGATTTTCCCACCTCAGCCTCCCAAGTAGCTGGGACTACAGGCCTCTGTCACCACACCCTGCTATTTTTATTTATTTATTTTATTTTTTTAATAGAGATGGGGTTTTACACTATGTTGCCCAGGCTGGTCTTGAACTCCTGGGCTCAAGCAATCCACCCACCTCGGCCTCCCAAAGTGCTGGAATTACAGGCATGAGCCACCACGCCTGGCCAGCATCATTTGTAAAGCTTTAAAAATACTGAGGCCAGGATTCTAATCCCTAGGACTCTGATTTAACAGGTCCCGGGTGAGCTTAGACATGAGGCTCTACAAAATCTTTCTATGTGATTCGATTGTGCAGTCAAAGTGGAGAAAGAGAGGTGCCAATGTTCCCGGCCAATGTAGGAAGCAATGAACATGACTCCTCTTAAGTCACTTTTAAGTTTATGGAAAAGACCCAACAACATAGTTGGAGCCTTTTAAATTCACTTCCCTCCTTCATGTTTGGTCGTCCTTGTGACAGAAGGTCCAAATAAGCAACACACTGCAATTTATTCATGCAATGTCTTCTCAGCACACCTGCTTGGCTGCACTTCCTCTTGCTGTCATGAATCCAGGGGCTTAGGTGGACCAGGAGATGCCACTGGAGAGCAAGTGTATTCTACGCCTTAAGAATCATGCTCTTGACTGTTTAAGACCACAGCAAAATGAGCCATTGTTGGATGACATCTCTAACCCAGATGTTTAATTAACACTCATTTAAATAATTCATTGCTCTTCTTAGCCATCTTTCACCCTGCTTTTTTAGTATCTTATGTGGACTGTCCACCTACATTAAAGAACATTAACAACTACAGTTGATGACATGCGTAGGTGGATCTGTTTTTTTTTTAAATTTTAGATGTATCTATATGTGCATATAAATAACTAATACATAATACATTATATTATATATTAATACATAACACTATGTAAATATATAATATATTGAATAATATAAAATAAATAAGTATATATATAAGTGGTTGAAATTGCTAATTGTATATATAGCAATTTCAACCACTTTTAAGTGTGCAATTTGGTGGCATTAATTACATTCATACTGTAATGCAGACAATACCACCTTCTATTTCTGAAAACAGTTTTATCACTCTATACCCAGAATACAGTAACTCTTCATTTTTCCCCTCCCCCCAGCACCTGGCACCCACCATTCTACTTTCAGTCTCTATAAAATTGACTACTCTAGGTACCTTATATAAGTGGAACCAAACAATATGTGTCCTATTGTGGTTGGCTTATTTCATTTAGCTTGTCATCAAGGCTCATTTATGTTGTAGAAGAAATCTGAGCTCCCTTCTTTTATGGCTGAATAATATTCCGCTGTATATATACAGCACAATTTGTTTATCCATTCATCTGTCTATAGATATGCAGATTTTTTCTACCTTCTAGTCATTGTGAATACTGCTGCAATGGGCATTGGCTTACAAGCATCTGAGTTTCTGTCTTTAAATCTTTTGGGGTACATACCTTTGGAGTGGAATTGCTATGTCATGTGGTCATTCTATGTTTAGGAGCTGGGGGTTTTATATGTGCATTTGCAGAACGAAATGTCAGAGCAACATTCAGATGGAGGAAACTGAAACTCCAGAAGTTTAAGTAACTAACTAATGCTGTAGAAGTAATAAAATGATAATCCCAGGACACAGACCACAGACAGATACTCAAGGTTGAACTTTAAGCCAATCTGCCCTACTTTCTGTAAGATTGACTAGATACTCTGTTGCTTTCTCAACAAAATTCTCTGTCTCCCACGTAAAGGACAAAAGGAGTTCTAGATTAACTTCTGAGAGGTACTAGGAGAGGACAAATTGATATAGTTAGAAAGGGGGAGCAAAGGATATGAGAAACACATGCCACAGGATTTCAGTGGACGTGCCTCATTTGGAGGTGTGAAGGGAAAGTTTCAGGGAGTTCCTTGTATGTATGACTTTGATTGGTTTTGTTTTCTTTTAAATTTTCTAAAGGGGAAATTCTTCCAAGTGAAACAGTTATTTATGCATTGTATTTATATTAAGGCAGCTAATAACATTTCTATTTTGAGTTGTTGATTTACTATTAAAATATTTCAGCATCTTGCCTATTTCTGAGACCTGCTATTGCTTAGGTCTACAGACATTGACTCCAAACCTCTTGGGGTTCAAATCATGTATTCAAGACATGCTGGTAGGGTGAGTTCAAGCCAGTGACTCAACCTTTTTGTTTCTCATTGTTCTCATCTGTAAAATGTGAATAATATACTAACTCCCTTACAGGACTCCTGTGAGGATTAGATGAGTAAATACACAAAGTGTTTAGAACAATGCCTGGCTGCTAACAAGTATTATATAAGTGTTATCATTACCATTTTCATTGTTATTATTATCCCAAAGACACCAGCACTTGCATCCTGCTTTAATTCCAGATTTACATTCATTTAGTCAACCAATACATATTTATTTTGCTGATCCTTGAGTGAAGCAACAGGCAACTTCTTGGAAATAAAATGAGGAGGTACAAGAGATCTCACTGGCTTGAGATGGTCTTAGTGATGTGCTTCTAAAAATTGCATATAGGAAAAGTGATGGGATATCACTTCTGACTTTAGGTTACCCAGAACTCTCCATTTTTTGTTATTATTTTTTGAGTCAGGGTCTCGCTGTGTTTTCCAGGCTGGAGTGCAATGGCGCAGTCATAGCTCACTGCAACCTCGGCCTCCTGGGCTCAAGAGATCCTTCCACCTCAGCCTTCCAAGTAGCTGGGATTACAGGCATATACTACCATGCCCAGCAAATTTTTGTTAAAATTTCGTGTGGAGACAGGGTGTTGCCATGTTGCCCAGGCTCGTCTCAAACTCCTGGCCTCAAGTGATCCTCCTGCTTTGGACTCCCATATCCCTGGGATTAATACCCATCTTTTACTGAGTATTTATCACCACACTGAACCTTGGCTGGGTTGTTAGTAGACGTCCACCCATTGACATGCACCATTTTGAATCCACACTTCCACTCCAATCTAGTCTCTAGCTCCTTTAATTCACAGTTAGATGTTTCATCTTTCTCTCCCAATAGAATGTTCTCTCCTAAAATACATGTATTTGTTAATAATATCTAAGCTCAGATACAGGGCAGTGCTTAAACTTATTTTATAAATGTGTGAATAAATAAATGCATGGTTAAACTAATGCATGGCAGTGGAGGGGACCATAAAAGCTATGTTTGGGGATGCATTTTGAAAACTTTGCCAGCCTCATGACTTAATCTCAGAATAAGAGCTAGTGTTTATTAAATACCCACCTTTGTGCCAAAAATGCTAGCTTCATTAGCTCTAATTCTCAGAGTGGCCCCCCCAAAATAAGTAGAATTAATAACTAGGTCAAGAATACACAGCTTGTAAGTGCCAAGATTGGTGGGCTTTTCTTTTTTTTTTTTTTTTTTTTTTGAGGTGGAGTCTCACTTTGTTACCCAGGCTAGAGTGCAGTGGCATGATCTCGGCTCACTGCAACCTCTTTCTCCCAGGTTCAAGTGATTCTCCTGCCTCAGCCTCCCAAGTAGTTGAGACTATAGGCGCACACCACCATGCCTGGCTAATTTTTGTATTTTTAGTAGAGGTGGGGTTTCACCATGTTGGCCAGGCTGCTCTCAAACTCCTGACCTCAGGTGGTCTTCCTGCCTTGGCCTCCCAAAGTGCTGGGATTACAGGTGTGAGACACCATGCCTGGCAAAGATTGGTCTTTGAACCCAGGAATATACAGCTGTTAACCCTGAGGGATTGTGATTCATATGTTGGTTCTTTAGAAGATAGAATTGATACATTTAAAAACATATTCCTGTTGACCCAAATTGCCATGTCTAAATATGTTGAAGTAGTGAGCCTACTCTTCAGAATCAGTGGGCTTTTTCTTTTCTTTCATCAGTAGCTCCTGCTCAGATTAACATTTTGGTGACCTTATTAATATGGAAGATGCTTTGTATGCTAGAACTAAATGGCTATTTAAATGTATAGGTATTTAAAGGTCCAAATCTATTTTCCCACCAGCAAACAGCAATGCCTCACATCACAATAGTGACAAGTACATTAAATAGTCAGTGTTTGCATAATATTTTGTACTGATGCCACCTAATTTTTCCCCTCTCACCGTGTTTTCAGTGGAGAGCAGAGAAACGATGAACCCTGGGAACACTGCCTGGAATCTTATTAAATTATCCATGTCCTGTGATTTACAACCTGTGGGGCTGTGGACCTTCAGGACATTTGTATTCCAGTGATATTCCCAAACTTCCAGCATTGTATTCTTTTCCTTTTGATGTAAAATATACGTTAGTGTTAAAGAAAGCTTCCTTTAATTGATGTCCCAAGTTAAAATTACCATTGTGGCTCATTTTGTGTCTTAGACACAAAATTCTGTGTCTAAGTAAAATTAGAAACTATCTCACTACATAACAAAGTTGGAAGTTAAAATCATGAGATCTGAAATCATTCTCTTTGAATTTTAAGACAGTTATTATAATTTATTTTATATGTATCTAACTTTGTCACAATTACTTTGATCCTTTCATTTCACCTCAATTTTGTTGAATTTATCTCATATATTAGAGGTATGAGAATCATTAGGAGATAACTCACACCACAGGTATTGAGAAGTTAAGATCCTTTGATAAATTATCTTTTATTTCTTCTGAAGTTATACTAAAAGATGTGTACTATGCATCACCAGTCAATAAAGTGGGATATATACCTTCCCTCCAGGCACACAAAATGCAACATTGACCAGCCGTTGTCGTTGCATGTCAAGAAACAGCCCAGTGGCTTATGTGCCAATGTCAAAATCCAGCATTGTCTCTTTCCTCATTTTTTGTTGTATAATGAACACATTATAGTAACATTATATATCTATATATCAGTGGCTTAAAGATTTATACAGGAAACTGAAGATCTGTGTTTATACAACATGTGTCTCATAAGTGATTCCATAAAAATATATCTTTAAAAATGTTATTGATTAATCTGATCAAGAGTTTATTAAGGAAAAGTAGGACACATGATTTCTTTTTGTTTTATTTTTCAGTTCGCAGTGTAATGAAATGATTCTCAAGTACTTTCTAAAGACAATCAATGTGCATATCTTTAACATCATTGGGAACTCATGTCTTTTATCAAATTTGATGTATTGAAATGCATTCAAATTATCATTCTTATTGATGGTCAAAGTGTGTCATCTTTAGCCAGTGGGAGTCCATTCAAGTCAGCTGTTGTGTCCTACAAACACCATCCTATAGTTTTGGATAGTCTTGAATTCTTAGGAACCATACAGTTGATGAAGGAAATTTTCACTTTAAAGAAGAATTCTAACCAAACGAAGAAAGATGTATATAATTACGCTATCACCATTTTGCAACTCCTTATGAAGACAAATCTCATCAATGATCATTAACTTTTTAGCTTCCCCCAAAGAGAGACAAACAGGCATTATGTAGTTGCTGGTGGAAGAACTCAACACCAATTATGAGACAGTTCTGCTGCTAAACATTAAGACTTGAATCTGATAAAAATTCTAGATGCAAGTTCCTGCTTGGAGGCACTATAGGGATGAAGAAGTACAGTGAATGTCACCACAGGGCTCCAGGAGTTATAGTAGGTAGTCAGGCAGACATGAGCAGGGCAGGAGAGGGCCCCCCACCACCAGAACCAACCCCCATCATCAGATAATGATCAGGTGGTTGATAACTGTCTCTCTAGAATAATAATTGGTCACAGCCAGCGCCAGGGAAAGGCAGTCTTCCAATAAACAGAAACACCTGAAACGGGTGAGCAGCAGCTTTCTGATAAGATCTCAGGAGTTGGATGAGTAGGCTCAAGCATGCGCATTAAGACGCAAAATTGTGGAGTTTAACTGGTATATGATTCTACTGGTAAGGGAAGAATGCCTCAAGTGAGCATGCATACAACTTCAGGAAACACACTGCACATGCTCACGTCCCAAGAGCTGGCAGGCCACTGTGCATGCGGACAGCCCACCCAAAGGGAAAAATCAAGAAAAGAAGGGACATAAGAGCATGGAAGCATGCCAACATATAAGACCCCAAGTCAAAAGGTCAAACCGTGGACTTGATCTCTCAAGTCACCTGCTTGGCCCTCTTGCAAGTGTACTTTACTTTCTTTCATTTCTGCTCTAAAGCTTTTTAATAAACTTTCACTCCTGCTCTAGAACTTGCCTTGATTTCTCTCTCTCTCTCTCTCTCTCTGCCTTATGCCTCTCAATCTAATTCTTTCTTCTGAGGAGTCAAGAATTGAGGTTGCTGCAGACCCATACGGATTTGCTGTCAGTAACACAGAGACCCAGTTTTTATTCAACACCCAAAAATAGGGAGACAAAAATGGGGGCATAGTAAACAAATGTGATGTGTGGACCTTGTAGGATACTGATTCAAACAAAATTTATAAGAAGAAGATGAAAAATAGGAAGATAATGGAGAAAGAGGAGGCTGGGAGAGGAAGAGAGACAAGAAGAAAAACAAATAAAAAGCAGAAGCAGAAACAGGAGGGAAGGAGGAGGAGGAGGAGGAAGAGAAAAGAATGAGGAGGATGAGGCAGAGGAGGAAGAGAAAAGAAGAATGAGGAGGATGAGGCAGAGGAAGAAGAGAATAAGAAATGGGAGTAAATAAAGAAGAACAAAAAGAACAGTGAGAAGGAGGAGGAAAAGAAGAAAAAAGAGGGGAAGGAGGAAGAGGAGGGCGTGGAGAAGAAGATTTATAGTAAATTTGAAAAATTACTTCAATGGAAGAATCCTGACCTTTTAAATCTATGTCCATCCATACTGCAATATGTCATATTTTAATTTTTGAAACATGATATATGAGATGTGCTTCAAAGTAAACTGGGGATAATGGGCATGGGAATTGGATGTGGGGGTGGTTAGGAGATTAAAGTCTGCATAGGATACTAACTTTCAGACATATGTGACAGTGCCTTGGAAGTCCACTTTATATTTGTCTTTTTTCACAACCGAAAGTTCCAAAATAATGGCATCATCCCATTGGAATAGAATGCAATATTTGATTTCAATGATAGTTGAGACATTGCATGACTCAGCTGTCTATATATGCATTACATTTCATTTCCTAGGTGTCTTGTTAGAAATTCTAAAGTTAAGACAAACATGCATGAATTGTATCAGTCATGACAAACACCCGGACAAAGGGAAGACCCATGGACGCTGGCATAAACTCTCAACACTGAAAGTATTACCTAACAAGGAAATCACTGTCTACAGATTTGATTTTGCCAAGGAAGTGGATGAACTATAATAGTGTGCAAACCCACAAGTTCTGGGGCTGGAATGCCCGAGTTCTGATTTTTCCTTTAGGCAGCTACACAAAGTGTCCTCAAGTCTATGAAACCTCAGTTTCCCCATAAGCTAAAAAATAGTTGATGAAGCTTAAACGAAAAATGTATAGAAATGTTCTTAGTACAGTGTTTGGCACATAACATAATCTCAATAAATCAATAATATTAAGAGTAGCATTATGTGAATATAGCCAACCATACCTCCTAATGATGTTTTGTAATTATCCAATTATCTGACAAATTTCTATTGCATCTTCCTGAAACTGGAGTCTATGCAATTGAAGGGAAATTTCTTAATCTTTCTATACCACAGTTTTTACACCTCTAAAAAAAGCAAGTGATAATTGTACCTACCTCAGAGACTTTTGTTGTTTTTTTGTTGTTGTTGTTGTTGTTTTTCCGACAAAAAGCTCGCAAAGTACCTAGAAGAGTCTGGCATATCCTAAGCCCGGAATAAATTGTAACTGTGATTAGAGTAATAATAATTACTCTTATTACTGGCCAACATCACAAAATTATCTCATGACCCAAAAAGTCATGCTTTTGTGATATTATGAACACTTCTAACCTAAAGGCATTTTATCTTCTGCTGTGTCCTCTTCCTAACTAGCGATGTGCTAATTACTCAAGGTTAATGTGCTGATGCTTCAGGGAATGGTTGGAAAGGCACCCTAACGTGTTGCTACTGCTTAACTCCATCTCAATTTTTACATCGTTAATTCTTTGGGTAACCCACCCAACCCCCCACACCCACACACTTTCCCACGCCTTGCATCTGCTCTGAATACATTTTATATTTAACAATTGTCTTAAAGCTGGTTCCCTAGAAACAGACAGCGACAGAGGGTTGTGTGCAGAAAGCTTTCTGGAGAATGTTTTTGGGAAATACAAGTGCAACTAAAAAAGAAAGGAAAGTGAGATTGGACTGAAGGAGAAGCTGTCCTGCAATATGGCTGCAACAGAGACGTCAGCCCACCTGTGAGGGAGCTCTGGAGTTAGGATGGTGCATCAGAATTTTCTTAAATTGAAGTTAAGTGGTCAATGGCTTCAAACCCCACACCAATCAATAACTGGCCAAGGTTCATCAAGTGAGGGTTTTGTAAGCTTAGGGAAGGCTGCAGTTTAACGCATTTCCCAGAAAAGGAGGAATCTGTGAGCATTCAGTGGTAGAAACTTCCAGAAGATGAAGAATGAGTGTGTCACTCAGAAGAGGCAATCAGTTAGCATCTCCACAGTTCCCACCACAGCATCCATAAAACGTAAATCCTACACTTCAGGTTCTCCCAAGTCTTTGTGATATTTTTTTAAGTAAACATCATGGGCCATCATTCACTGGCTGCCATTCAATGCCAACTTAAAGGGTATTCTGGAGGCCTGTATAAGGTATGAAATCCAAAGGAATCTTAATGAAAGCAAGAAACAAAATGAGCTAAGAGAGTGATTTTTCATGTTAATAAGCTTTGCCGTCTAGATTAAGTTAACTGGTACCTCTTCTCCCTGATTTATCTAAGTCTGATATGACCCTGATTTTTCTTTCTTTACCTTTCATCAGGAAAAATTTCAACTGTGTGCTGTCTCTTCCTCTCCATCACATTCCAGTCATTATTGACCTGGAAGGAAAAGGCAAGTTGATTATGAAAATACTAAAAAAAAAA
Source organism: Papio anubis (assembly GCF_008728515.1). Lineage (NCBI taxonomy): Eukaryota > Metazoa > Chordata > Mammalia > Primates > Cercopithecidae > Papio > Papio anubis. The sequence goes on from NC_044996.1 coordinate 139,636,545, forward strand.
AAAGAAAAAAATAATGGATATTACCATAATTATATATAAATTATAATATACCATCCTACCATCCTGTTTCCAGACTCATAATTCTGTAACTATCTTCTAGCATGAAGCTGTTCAAAATAGTGACAATGTACATTTTTAAATGCTTATTATTAATGTTATTTCATCTCATAAGCAAACATAAACATTGTCAAAAAAATCTACAAAGCTAGCCTGGACAACACAGCAAGACACTGTATCTACAATAATAACAATAACAGTGTATCTATAGTACCAGCTAGTCGGGAGACTAAGGCCAGAGAGGATCCCTTGAGTCCAGGAGGTCAAGGCTGCAGTGAACCATGACTGCACCACTGCACTCCAGCCTGCAACATAGAGCAAGAGACCCTGTCTCTTAAAAAAAAAAAAAAAAAACTGCAAAGCACCAAAACTCCCAAAGAATAAAATAACCTTTCTTTACTGCCTAGAGATAACTGCTCTTAACATTTCGCTTTATATACCACCAGTTGTTCTCTGTGAGTAGAAATACATATTATACTGATTTTAAAAATATTTATATATTCCACACATATTTGTATATGTGTTCTTTCAATTGATGAATAATAGCAACAATCAGTATTGTCAAAGTAATAGATGAAATATATAGATACATTACAAATAATTTATCCAGTCCTCTATTGCTAGATATTAAGGAGGTGGAAGTATTCTCTTTAGAAACTATATGGTAGTAAATGACCTTACTGAAAACCTGAAATATTTCCATCATTTACTGAGGAAAATTCCTAAAATTGAATATATCGCCTATGATTTTAAGGAGAAAATTTTGTTGAGATCTCTTCCAGAAAAGACAAATAAATGAAAATGCAATGTAGCAAACCTCATCAAACCTGAATTGGGATAAATAGCTTTGGTTTCCAAGTCTCAGGAAAATAGAGGTACAATCTTAAAGAAGTTCAGCATATTAACAAATGCATCAAGTTTTAATTTATTTGAATGAAAGCAAATATATTATTTTAACTTCTTTTATTATTTCATGGAAGTTTGGAGAAAATTAATATGTAAAAATGGTTTTAAGACATTCACACTCTAATTTTCCTGCGAACATTTAAAAGGTTAAAGACCACTTACTATGTATGAGTTTGTCTGTAATAGGAAATTAACTACTCATGCAATTAAGTCCTCTGCTTTGAGTTCTGAGTCTGACTTTGAAGTGCTAATAAGACAAAATTACTGAAATCTAGGAAAGAAATTAAGACATGTAAAATGTTAATTAAATTCAGAAACAGAACTAATAGGAAAACCAATGTGAAATGGAAATTAAACAAGAGGAATATGTACGTACACACACACACACACACACACACACACAGAAAAAAGAATTCAGATGAAGTACAGAATTTTAAAAAAGATTTTAAAAATTGCTTCAAGTGATTTTGTCCGTGTTTAGTAAATTCCATGACGGTGTCTGAGAAAGTAAATAAGCATCCAATTACAATTATTTTGTGGATTCTTCCTTCACAAAAGTCCCATAATCACATCCAGATAAATGGAACATGAACGTATTGTGAGATATTATTTATTGAAGTGCATTTTTTAGATGGAACTCGTTGGCTTGAATAATTGATCCTAAGCTTGCTTCCAAAAAACGAGTCATGACTGTAGTTAAACAAAAGCTACATAGATAGGTAAAGTCTACTGCAATATCTTCTCAGGGAAATCTGACCCATGATAACAGTTCCATACATTTTCCTGGCAATTGGGATTTTGACAAAAATTCAGTGGACTATGGGTCCTTTCGAAAGGGAAGTTGAGTAAGTGGCATCTCTCAACACCTTGATTTTCCATTTCAAGGGGGTGTGATTATGGAACTTTAGTTTTGTGAAGAAAGCATCCAAGAATTTATCGTAATTGGACGCGTATTTATGTTCTCAGACACCATCATGAAATGTATTAGAAGTGGGCAAAATCACGTAAGTGATTTTATAGAACTATTTAAAATTTTCTCCTTCTTTCAAATTAGCACTGTGCTTGCAATGAACTGGTACTTACTAAGAGTTCTCTACGTCATCGTGAGTTACATGCTTTCCCCTTCTAAACCAAATCGATTTTTGATTTAAGGCTTTTGTTTTGTTATTAGTGCTTTTAGCACATGGTGAACAGGAAGAAACTGGACATCAAGCCAATACAGTTTCATACTACCATAGATTTCTGATTAAAAGGTGTCATTGAAGAGAATAGTGGATTAGCTTTCTAGTATTGAACTTTTAATAACTTTACTAAGAGGACTCTCAGTGATTATATGGCTCTATCAGTATTTCTTGGTAAATACTGTGAATTTTCAATATATATTTATTATAATATTTATTTTGACTTAATATGTATTGGTTATCTATCAATTTTTAAGTTTTAGTTATGTCCAAAAGGATTTTTTTATTAAAAGTGTAATTTTTGTTATTTGTTCTTTTCTTCAGGGACATCAATATTTGTGTGACGTAACTAACTTGTCTCTTCTCAAATATTTGTGTTCTCAGTTTTTTATGCCATTTAAAAAAAATTTTCTCTCCTTTCTCTTTGGGACTCTAACAACATGTATATTAAACAATGTGTTATTCCTCAACAGGTACTGGTATTGTAAAGGTACCTAGTAGTAGGAATAGATTAATGAGATTGATGGATCTGGATCCAAGACAGTATTGAAGATAGAAAATGAGATTTGGAGACTAAATACATAGAGACCAACTCCCTATTGATGTTGAGCTGATGAGGTTAGTATCTGAACCCAAACCCTTTTCCCTTATTTGTGCAATACTAGATAGATAGATAGATAGATAGATAGGTAATATGAATAGATAATAGGATGATAGATTTATACACATGTATTATAGCACTGGGGTATCTATAGATATCTATAGAGATATATAGATAGACATAGATATACACATATAGCTATGAATATAAATAGCAAAGAAATTTGTGTATATAAATCAATGAATATATACGCATGTATGAATATATATTAATATATGTATGTGTATATATGTGTATATATGTGTGTGTATATGTGTGTGTGTGTATATATATATATATATAGAGAGAGAGAGAGAGAGAGAGCACGATAAGCCATGAAATATAATATAGCCACCCACTACATCATGAGGTATTTCCACAGGAATGTATAAATATATAATTCCTTTTTCATTCTAAAACTGTATATATTCCTCTTCCTATTTAATTTGTTCCATTTTTATATTAGTTTTATAGAAACAACAGGGTTTTTTTTAGCAAATTAAGAGTTAAGCACACCTGCAGAAATTATATTCTAGAATTGGTATATGATTTCCTAGTGAAATATTTGAAGTCCATGCAATTAGTCCTGACATAAAAAATTATTGTAGATTGCAGGCATTTTCTGTCTATCCATAATGATGGACCCATCTGGAGACACATCTTGAAGAGGAACAAATAATATCAGCTCATTGACAACTACCTCTGTTCAGAGGGGGCCGTGATAGAGTTAGGGGCATGTGGTACGTAACGCTTTCTCCATTGCATTGCCCAAAACACTCATTTCAGGAGCTGCTCTGAGGGAGAGAGGTAGGAGGAGGCATAGGGATCTCCTAAGATTTATAGATTAACATTATACATGAGATTAATGAAATCCCTGCAATATACTTCAGGGAAGAATCTTGTTCTCCTTTGTTTTTTCTGTATTTACTAATTTATTTAATTTGATGTGGAATTTCCCATGCATATCTGTTTGAAAAATACAGTTAGGAAATTAAAAACGTGAGAACTGGGAGTAAAAATAAAACACAATTCTTGTTCTCGGCTTTCTCATGCGTATATTAACTGGGTTGAATAAAATACTTTCTAAGATTCCTCTTACAGTTGAAGACTTCTATCTTATGGCAATAATTACCTGACTTGACTATAATTATTTTTTTATGCTACAATACAACATAGACTTTTCTCCCACTTATTTGTTTTCCAATGGGAAGATACACTTTTAAAATAATAAGACATGGCATCTGAAAATATATACATATTTTCTTTCTTCCAAACAACCAGCCTTTGCCCCAATTCAGTAAGAGTCAAATGAAATGTGATTTTTAGAAAATATTCAGTTTCTTGTATAAATCTATTTATTAATGCTGATTTTATCAGCTGAAATTTATATCATGAACACGTGAAAATAGGGGTCTTGGACTATATATGACATTGAAATTTCACATCTTTTTGGAATTTTATATACCATGAACATACGAAAATAGGGATCTTGGACTATATGTGACATTGAAATTTCACATCCTTTTGGAATTTGCCAAGAGAGCATTGTCTATCAATTTGTTTCTATGCTGGGGAAAAAGAAGTGCTGAGAAGATGAGACAATGTAACTAGCTGTTGGGTGTGTAGGAGGCACGTGAAATTTTTTAAAAATGGGAAAGGTGGCATTTTTCTGTCTTCATTTATAACATGTCTTGTCATCCTCATGCAAGGTTAGTTATTTCTAAATATCTGACCTCAAAAATGTAAGTCAGCTGTCACAAAATTATGCAATGATGCTCAATTTCAAAGTCACTTTTAAGTGGAAGAAATGGTTGAAGTTAGACAAGCTTCTTACAAAAATGCATGAAATAGTTGATTATGCCAAGTTATTTATTCCACTGCATGCAACATTGATTTAGGTTGGTGACAACAGTGATTGAATAATCTCCAGCCAGACTCCAGAACATTATAACAAAAAAATTCCAGTGTTTCTGAATCGTTTGGGCAAATATTTAAGGAACTACATTAGAGGCAGCTATCTGTTGCAGGAGAACATTATTATCACCGGTCTGTAAGCAAGTACTGTATTGTCCAAGGTAGCAAGGTTGGTAATCAAATGACAAAGTGATATGGGATGGCTTGGACCAAATTATAGTAGAATAGTTTGTGTAGCATAGGTTTATAGCCCAATGTAACAGAAGATGTATAATAAACCACTCATGTTCTGTCTTGAAGGTCATGTAAAGAAAATTTCCAACAGGCAGAAGAAATGGAATTTTCTAGAATTTTCAAGAGTTCCTAATTGTATCCTTTACCCAGTTTAAAGGTATCAAGAGGAATGAGTTTCACATTTGGGATCTTCTGTTGACTCTAAGTAACTTTGACAAATTCATTAAGCTGTAGAGTTCTCAGTATCATCACTATAATTTGCCAGTTCCTTCATCAAAGTTAATCCTGCCTTATGTCAGGGGAATCTTAAAGAGTCACGTTACTTAGATTGTACTGTTTTCTGGGACATTTGGGTGGAAGACACTGAGTCTCAGAAGTGTTATTTGATGACGGCAGACTTCATATTCCAAGGCTGGTCTTGTGACTTGAGTTACTCTTCCCAAACCTCAATCTACTTCCAGGTTTCCATACTTGTGTACAAATTGGTGCCCTTCTCTTATAGATATCCATTTTCTAGTTACTTTACATCATGATATCATGTTCAAATGCATGGAACTCTACTCCTTTAAGCCAGTGCCACTGTCTTGGTCATTTCTGTCTCCCATATCTGACTCAGACCAGTTGACTCAATGGTTAAACCCATGCGACAGTGATCACTCTATCCATCCGTCTCTTCATACTTAAGTGTAATGTTTTATCCTTGTCTAACAGTAAACACCTTATCTTCCAACTCACACAAGAAGATGCATGTGGAAGATTCAATAATTTGTCCTAATTTTTCACTTTTCTGGAAATAATAATATATGCACTCCTTGCTAAGCATTTCTTTCCTCTTGACTTTGAACATACGATTGTGTTTGGTCAATAGAAGATGAGTCCATATGATGTGAGTGGAGGTTTAACATGTGCCTGCACTGACAGTTTTACCTTCACCTCCAGTGACATGCCATGGCCCCTGTTGTCTGTGCTTCAGAATAAATACAGATGAAACATGCTTGACACAAACTGTAGCTTTGACCCCAACCACAGGCGGGAGTACAGTGGCCCAGACTAGCCCCTTTAGACTACCCTATTTTAAACAAGTAACTGTTGTTAAGAAAAACACCAGCTTCTTCCTGGACGCTCTCCTCTATGCAAGTTTATTTTTAATTTTGCAGAGATTTCCAGTCAATGACTCAATTCTTTAACTTTACTTTGGAAGGCAAGATCTGTCAATATTAGATATCAAACCAAGAACTGAAGTTACATGGCAGGAGGGTTACTAAGGTGGCAAATAGAGCCATCACTAATGATACACATTTTCAAGGCATGACGTTTTCTCTTCTGAGTACCTTGTGGAGAGAACATCAAACTTCTCTTTGCCAAAATAATTAGCCACTTCAAAGCAGGAAAACACAGTGGCGGAACCAGAATTCATCACTTTGTTTCCAAGATACATTATGAAAATTAATGTATGCGTAATCCATATGACATCTCTTTAGCTCTTAAACATGTGTTGACCATTATAACTTTAGTTCTTATCAATATCAGGCGTAAGAAAGAAGGCTTATGCATTCATTCTAGTGCAGTTAAAGATATAAGAAGCTCGTCTAAGTGGAATATTTTCATGACTTCATGACTGTTGTGGTCAGCTATCATTATACTGATGTTACTTCTTCCTCTATTGTTTGAAAGCTGTTGTTTTTAAGGTTCTAAAAAAGGACAACATTTATATAAGAGCTAGGCTTTAACATTGTCTGAGAAAACAAGTTATAGATACCACAGTCTCTTTCCTCATTTCCCTGGCTGAATCCAAGTAACTGTTGTTAAGAAAAACACCAGCTTCTTCCTGGACGCTCTCCTCTATGCCAGTCTATTTTTAATTTTGCAGAGATTTCCAGTCAATGACTCAATTCTTTAACTTTACTTTGGAAGGCAAGATCTGTCAATATTAGATATCAAACCAAGATCACTTTAAATAATTAAGAGGAGTCTCTAAATCACTGCACACTTGAATCAACGAAACCACGCATTTTAGAATGACATGAGCTATTGTGGTTTTAAGAGAAAATGAGAACGTACATGGGAAAACCTACAAGAGAATAATTTAACTAACTGCATTTTAAGGAAGTTTAGAAAACTATATCACGACTTCAATAACTATTCTCCTGAGTTTGGAAGAAGGCATTTGTCCTGGGAAAAACAAGAGATCGGTGATGTATAATCTTCATTCGATGACCTGCATGGGTATGAAAAGCTTCAGCTAGTAGCTGATATAAAAGACCAAAATTAGCACTCATATCTGGCTGGATTTTCCTTCTACCTGGGCACAGCCAGAGCTGACTGGAAACTGGTCTCCAGTGCTTACCTGTCACTTGGTAACAACTGAATAAATGATCGGGGCAGAAGGCAGGCCAGACCATGTGTGGGAGACAAAAGTTATTTTGAAGAACATCCCTCAGTCCTCAAATAGATTTAAATGCTAGCCACAAAGAGGAGGCCGGTGAAGCTACACAAGCTATATAGCTTTATATGGTGTGGCTTCAGTGTGTGTGTGTGTGTGTGTGTGTGTGTGTTAGGGATGGGATCTGGCACTGTTGCCCAGTCTGGAGTCCAGTGCTGCGATCATAGCTCACTGCAGCCTTGACTTTCTGGGCTCAAACAATCCTCCTGCTTCAGCCTCCTGAGTAGAAAGCAACACAGGCACACACCACCACCTCACCTGGCTAATTAATTTCTTCTTTTTTTTTTTTTTTTTTTTTGTAGAGATGTGGTCCTGCTGTGTTGCCCAGGCTAGTCTCAAACTCCTGGCTTCAAGATTGCTAAGGGGATCCTCCTGCCTTAGCCTCCCAAAGTGCTGGGGTTACAGGCATGAGCCACTGCATCCCGCCCAGCTTCAGTTGTTTTTGCAACAACTCTGCCTTAGTAAATAACTCTTTGATAAGCATGATCCACAAGAAACAGAATACTTTTCATAAGAGAACACAGAACAAATCCATTATCCCCGGACAGAATTAAAAATGGAGACTCATAGTTTTGAACTGCAAGTCATAAAATGATCAACGGTTCGGGTTGTCCAACTAAGAAAGTGTCATTCTCTCTTTTCAGTTCTGTTTAAAGGCAGAGCATATCAGAACTGATTGGCAGAGCCTATTTTACCTATTGTCATTTTCCAATGACAAGGCCCAGCCCTATTGACTTTCACCCAAAGCACAACACAGGCTGCACTTTTCAATTATTCAATGTACTTTCTTCTTTGGAAATTATCCGTGATGGGAATATCCTTTTCTGTTACTATTTGCTTTTTTAAAGTAAGTTCAGCATAGGGCAGATTGATAAACATGGAGATATTGGTCATTTAAATCCCCAAGAAGAGATGTGATTGTCTTATGAATAATTAAAGTGTCTGTGAATATAATGGCTATCAAAGAACAAGGGAAATTTTCTGTAAAGAAACAAATATTCTACCACGATACAGCCTGGTATGGTAGGCATAAACTGATGGCCACTATGTACTTGAGTGTGGCAAGTATAAATGAAGAAGCTGATTTTTAATTTGTATTTAATTTTAATAGATTTTACTTTCAAATAAATAGCCACCTATTGGAGGCATTGCAATACAGTTTTATACATATATGTATATACATATATGTGTGTGTATGTGTATAGACACAAAAAAATACACATATCCACATACAACTTATGCACCTGATTTTTTAAAGTAGAAATCTGACACTAATAGTGCTTTATGTTGTATTTTGAAGATTATCTATAATTTTACATAAAGTTAAAGAATAATTGCATGCATTACGTATCTCTCATCAGTGTCCTTTCCCCCAAAATTCTTACTATTAAGCATATTGTGTGTCCTTCATCAAGCCAGTATTATTCACCTGATGACCTTATTCCAAATCATATTTTAACTACAAGTACATAATTACTGATTATAGGATTATCCTTCAAATTCAGACTTGCAAACCAGAAAGCCCCATTTGCAGGCTGATAGGAATATATAATTTATACTGGGGAGAAGTTTGAATACACAGGTAAAGCTGGGATGAGCTGGAACACAGAAGCTAGCTCAGGAGTCGCAAAATAGAAAGTTTGCCTTAGTCAAGAGTACCAGCTGACCTGAAAGGGCATCCAGGTGTGGGAGGTTGATGACAGTAGAGATCATGGCTTTTCACCCTTCTCTGTATCCATGTCCATCCAATATAAATTCCTCCTATAGCTATGTGAAGATTACTGCTCCATCCCTTCCATCTGCACCTATCTGTCACCCAAGACAAATCACATCTGGGTTCATCTTCGATCAACAAGCCCCCAGTCACCTTCCAGCTGCCTCCAAGAAGGGAGAGAGCCACTTAGTTGACTTACCCTGGCCAAAGCCTTGGGGCAGCCTGACCTCAACTAGCAGAACCAGTCAGCTGAATCCAGCCTAACTTGATATCTCTGAGAAGGTCAAACTAAATAATAACAGCTGTTTTTAAACTGCAACAGGTGTGGGAGTTACAACACAGACTGAGGTTTGGCTAAGCAAGTTGGGTCAAATGAAAGGAATGATATTAGAGAATGTTTGTGTTATAATAGAATGCAAAGGTCAATTAGGAAAGTTAGAAAAGAGGCTACAGCATGGCAGGGAAGTCAGTTCGACCTCTGTTTCTGGGGAAAATGTCTTTTTCTCCTTCTTCACTTCTGAGCCTGGGAGGTATGGTTTCTAACTACTAAACACAGAGAGACTTGGACACTATCATTTCCAAGAGATTCTTCTTCAGTAGGATATCCCTAATGCATTTTATCTGAATTCTGCATACACAGTCTGCAATTTGTGGAGTGTAATGTACTACATGCCATCATTGTAAAAATATAATTATTTGAACTTTTTAATATTGGAGGTTACAAAGAACTGAGTCTGTTCCTAAGATAGGCATGTTCAATAAAACCCATTCAAATAACTTTATGGAGGCCTGAATATTCAGACGTTACAGAATGGGCTATGAAATTAAAGTGTCTATTGTGGGAAACCTTAAGTAGCTATATAGTCTTTTTCTTCTCTGTTGCCAGGTCATATAATACTGACTACAAATAAAAGGTTCCTGTTATTGTTCACAGTGGTTGGACCCTACTTAATGTCATTAATACAAATGGTTTCAGAAAATTCATAGGTATGACATTGTATGTGTGTGCATGCATATGTATATATAATTACGTAAGTATAGAATTCACATGTAAATCTACGTATAAAGCTAGATACTTATTGGCTTGTGTGTGTGTGTATATATATATATATATATATATACAGACACATATACACACACACACACACACGGTTGGCCCTCCGTATCCAGGGATTAAACTAACCTAGGATCAAAACTATTTGGAAGCAAAACATAAATAATTACAACTGTAGAGATCATGTACATACTTTTTGGTCATTATTCCCTAAACAATACAGTAGAACAACTATTTACATAGCATCTACATTATATGGGTAATGTAAGTAATCTGGAGATTATTTAACGTATACAGCAGGATGTGCATAGGTTACATGAAAATACTATGCCTTTTTATTACAGGGACTTGAGCGTCCTCGGATTTTGACATCTGCTAGGGTCCTGGAACTAGTACGCTGCAGAAACTGAGAGACAATTATACTTATATATGTATATATTACATATAGTTATATATAGTACATGCACACACATATATTGTATATACTATATACATATTTATATACAATATATACTATATACATATTTATATACACAACATATACTATATTTAGTGTGTATAAATATACAGTATGTATAAATATATAGTGTAAATATATAGTGTGTATACATTTACATTATATATACTACATATAGTATATGCTATATGTATACTATATATGTTGACACAATGTGTATACCTATATAATATATAGTGAATATAAACATGTGTATAGTATACACTATATGAATACTATATACTATATAAATGCTATATAGTATATACTATATAAATATAATACATATAGGCCAGACACAGTGACTCATACCTGTAGTCCCAGCACTTAGGGAGGCTGAAGTGGGTCATTTACTTGAGGCCAGGAGTTTAGACCAGCCTGGCCAACATGGTGAAACCCTGTCTCTACTAAAAAAAAACTACATGTGTATACAAAAATTAGCTGAGTGTGGTGGCACACACCTGTAATTCCAGCTACTCGGGAGGCTGAGGCACGAGAATTGCTCGAACCTGGAAGGTGGAGGTTGCAGTGAGCCGAGATCATGCCATTGCACCTCAGCCTGGGTGATGGAGTGAGACCCTATCTCAAAAAAAAAAAAACAAAAAAACCCATATATATATATATATATATACATACACACACTATATGTACACTATGCTGTATTTACTATATAAATAAATATGTGTATGTAAGCATATAAAATATACATACTTATAAACTGTGCTATTTGAATTTGTATAGCCTTCTTTATTTGTATATTTACATACTTATACAAAATATATTTTCATATTTCAGAATTATTAGTTACGTGAATAACTGCCTTCAGTTCTTTTTTAGTAGCCATCCAATTTAAATTTTATATCTGGGCTTCTTCTGCTTCCAATTAGAATATAGAAAGTAATGAGAGAATAGCACGCTCATCCTATCAACCCAAACACACTGGATATGATACAAATTAAATTTATTATAAACACAGGAGGCAAAGAAATTTACTGCAATCAATAGAAAAGAGATGATTTCCTTGTGAGGGAGACATGGGCCATGGCTTTTCCTCTCCCTGATGGATTAGAGCAAGAAGTACAAGAAGGAAAAGGGGTAGCAATTTATTTTAAAATCCAAAATTATAACAAACTTTCCATAACCAAATGGGCTGGTAAGGCAGATTAGAGTTCCAGGAGGGTCTGCGCCAGAGGTACCGGAGACTCCCCCCTCTTAGGTCTTCCCAGAATGTATGAGCAGTGCATGCATGCCTGGGCACAGGACACAGGAGTTGAGATATATCCCTACGAGGTCCTCAGGCCCACCCCTGGTTCTATAAAGCCAGTCTCTGAAGGCAGGAGCAGAAAAATGCTGAGAGAGATTCTTCAAAGCATCTTTGACCTTCACAGATTGCAAGGCAGTTGCCCTCTAAAGACTAGGGGAAGAGATCGGTTGAGAAAAAGGTCTCCCCAAAACAAAAATATAGAAGCAGAACTGGAAAGCTAACAGAACTCCTAAGAGATGAATGCTGGGTGGTAAACAAGGGAAGCCACCCAGTAAATGAAATGATACAAGTGCCCAGGATTGCAAGGGCTGCTGAAAAGAAAGCCCAGAACATGTCTTTGAAAAGTTTAAAACCACTAGAAAATTAAACTAAAGCGGTAGAAAGCATAAATGCAGTTCAACTAGAGGTCAAATTGGCACAAGCCCACATTTTAGGGGCTTGAAATAAAAAAAAAAAAAAAATGACAGGTTTTCTCCTGGAGAAAAAGATTACATATTTCACATTCTACTATGCTTTTATGCAAAATATCTGACATGCAAATCAAACATAATAAGACTTCCAAAGAATTATAAATGTGTAACCCATGAACAAGAGAGGAAATAATCAGTAAAAGTAGATCTAGAAATATTAGGATTATCAGACAAGGTATTTATGTTACAGGAATTCATGTAGAAGAAGAAGGAAAACAAGAGTGGATATTTTTAGTAAAAAGGTGAAAACTATGAAGTGGCACCAAAATTTTGTATTATGTATAATTATGAATTTATATATTATTTATAAAATAATTATTTCTTCTATAATTATTTTTATACCAGAAATAAAATTGTGTTATTAAAAATGACATATTTATTAGAGTTACTCCGCAGGAAACTTAGGAAGCAAACTGTGTGTGTGTGTTTCTGTAACCTTTGACATAGGTCCATAAAAATATCCAAACTGATACCAAATTTGTAAGTAAAAAAGTAGACAAACAGAAAGGAGCAGATATCAACTGATAGACAACATCAGACGTTGTGTGTGTAATTGGAGCGTCAGAAAGACATGAGACTGAGAAAATAGCCAAATAGTATTGAAGAACAAAATGGCCAATACCTTCCTAAAGCTGATAAAATACATTACCCAAATAATGTGAGATCCCCAGGCAGGATGTACACAAAGAAACCTGCACCTGGGCACTCCGTAGTCGATCTAATGAAAACTGAAATTATAAACAAACCTTCAAACAGTCTGAAGGAATAAAAAGACACATTACATGAGCAAAACGGTGAGATAAATGAGATCTTGCAGTCTCCCTTAAACATGGGTGTGCAGAAAACAATGGAATGAAAACCGTAAATTGCTGAAGGAATTTCTCTCCTGCAGGCTTGCACTGCAAGAAATGTTAAGAATAGAGCTTTAAAGTATAGAAAATAAAAATAGATGTAATGGGAGAAATAGGAACAAATCCACTCATTCTCAGTAACCCAACAAACATTCAGTAAAAATATGAAAGATTTCAATCATCTTTTCAACCGAATTTACTTAATTGACTATCATGGAACAGTATATCCGGCCACTTCAGAAGGTACACTGATTTGCAAGTGCACTTTCACTAAAATTGACTATGTGCTGCGCCTTAAAATAGGTCTCAAAACTTATCAAAGGATTGGAATCATACCAAATATATTCCCCAGCTAAAAGAATGTTAAATTATAAATCAATGGCAATCAAATACGTAGAGAAACCCCACGGCATAAAACAAAGCAAGAGATGTGTATGTATGTGTGTGAGCGAGAGAAGGGGGAAGGATTGAGAGAAAGACACAGAGACAAGGAGACAGAGAAAGCCCTATATATTTTCAAAATTAAGATAATTTTTAAAAACTCAGTGGTCATAGAAAAAGAATCACAAGAGGAATTACAGAAGATTCGGCCTGTCTGAAATATGTTCTACAAAGACAGATACACAAATGTTTATAGAACCTTTATTTGTTACAGTCAAAACATGGAAACAACCCAAATGCCCAGCATCTGAAAAGAAGGAGAAACTGTGATGGATTTGTTCAAGGAAATACCAACCGCAATAAAAATGAATAAGCTACTGACAAAAACAACGTCACAATGAACCTCAAGTGTTTTATTTAGTTAAAAACCTACAGAGAAATAGGTAATATTTTCTTATTATTGAGGAATATAAGAAGAGAAAAACAGTTTCAGGGCAATAGAAGTGAGAGAAAGGTCTCCTCTGTGGAAGTTAATTGGTGGAGAATGGGCACATGGCGTGATTTTCTAAGGTAATGAAAAAGTTCTGTGTCCTCAATTGGTTCATTGTCATATGGATGTATACAATAGACAAAAGGCATCAAAGACAGTCCTTTAAATCTATGCATTTTCTGTGTGTAAGTTACATCTCAATAAAAAATACATATTTTGATCCAACATCGCATGTCTTTATAAAACCTGGAAAAAATTTTCTCTCTCAAGCACAAAGCAATGAAAGAAAAAAAAAGAGTAAAACAGGGAAGCAAATGGTTTAATATCTGGCGCAAATTCTATTTAAAAAGCAAATGTAAACTATAATGCACTTGAGATTTATTTTCAGACGAGAATTAGCTTGCAAATATGAAAAAAAAATCCATCTGAGCCTTAACATTATTTTAAGGGAAGTTTCCATTCTTCAATGGGTTATAATTTTCTCCAAACGATTTATAAAATATTTTATTTTATCTATTGGCTTGCTCCACTGTGAGTTTTAGTCGTTAGGAACAAAAATAGAAATAACAACTGTGGTGTTTGGTTTCGGCCCGTAGGCAAAGGATAGAGCAAATTAATTAGTGGCAATTCAGGGAAGCAAGTTTAATTGTAGATTCAAATTCCATTAAGTTACTAGCTGTTTTTATTCAAGTCATGTCAGCTTTCTATATTTTACTGCATCCTAATTTGATACTAAAACAAATCTCAATATCTAAAGTTTATTTTTCAGTTATAATGACAAATTTGATATCACTAGTCATTTCTGAGTTCACTGGGTGTTTTGACTCTAAGGAGAATAGACTCCTGCCTTGCTTCAAGGTATATGTATCAGACCTGTTTACCAGGGAAAGACAAAATGGAGTTACAGCCCTAGTTACAAATGGCAGAGAAAAATCTATTGAGACAAGAGGCTTGCGGTGATGCAAAAAATCATTAAGTTAAAGGGGTCTGCCACAATCTTCATCACACATTCCTTTGCTTAGAATGTGTAGCAAAGCAGTTTGGTCTCATTTGGAAGCACCGAAGTTTGTAGATTTAGTATGTACCAAGAGTTTAAGGAGGAAAAATCCACCCTCATAAATTTTCATGAAATGAGTATGCTTAAAAGTGAACCACTACTGATTTAACCCATAATAGCACAGAGTTCTCATTTTTAAAATACACTCAGGAAATCCTCAAGGTTATGTTGTTTCTAATGAGTTGAAAGCTTTACATTCCGTTCTCCCAAATAACTGACATTATTGAAGATGTGTACCAAACAGAAAAATGATTTTTTCCTGGCCTATCATGATTTCGTAGGTGAGATCATTAAATTAGCTTAGCAATTCTTTTTTCTTTTTCACAGCAATTGCATCATAGCTTTCTATGTGTGTACTTATGAGGGCTCATCTGAAAAATTGGTGGGTTCCCTCGTGTCCTGGAGTGTGTGATGGCTTTAATACATTTTAAGAGAGAAAAATACATTTAAAAAATGATTTTCTTAGCATCATTAAGAAAATAAGCAACTGGATTTTAAAAAAATTATCAGTTTATTATGTGTACCTGTTAAGAATATAAATGAAGAAAATAAACAAATGTTATAATATCTTTCCACTCACTGACATTAACTTTTGAGAATCGGCTTTATGTTTCTTTTTTTTTTTTAATTTATTTATTATTATTATACTGTAAGTTGTAGGGTACATGTGCATAACGTGCAGGTTTGTTACATATGTATACTTGTGCCATGTTGGTGTGCTGCACCCATCAACTCGTTAGTACTCATCAACTCGTCATTTACATCAGGTATAACTCCCAATGCAATCCTTCCCCCCTCCCCCCTCCCCATGATAGGCCCCGGTGTGTGATGTTCCCCTTCCCAAGTCCAAGTGATCTCATTGTTCAGTTCCCACCTATGAGTGAGAACATGCGGTGTTTGGTTTTCTGTTCTTGTGATAGTTTGCTAAGAATGATGGTTTCCAGCTGCATCCATGTCCCTACAAAGGACACAAACTCATCCTTTTTTATGGCTGCATAGTATTCCATGGTGTATATGTGCCACATTTAGAATCAGCTTTATGTTTCTAACAGTGAAATTCAAAATCTCCACTTCCTCAACTTTCTATAGTAATGTGTCATTTCTTTGGAATCACTGATCAGTGAGCTATGCCACCCAAGGCAATTTTTCGAAATCTAACCATTTTAAAGGGAAACATTCATTTTAACAAATGACAACAAATAGGCTATAATTTGATGTCTTCTTTAAATACTGAATACCATTTAAATAAGAGTTTCCCAAATTGTGTTGTTAGGCACACTAACGACATAGGGTATTATTTGATACATGAAATGTATTGCATAAGCCATATTAAAATCCTGTAAAATTGTTCCTTTTAGAGAAACATTTTTATCAGAGGCTAACTTAGCTTGTTGTCTTTACAAATAGTATCTCACTAAGGTAAAATGTATACAGAAAAGAATATATACTCCATAAGTATGCAGCTTAATGCACTTTGGTAAAAAACTGTTCTATCCAAGTAAGCATCACTAAGAACAAGATATAAAACACCTCTGCCCTCCCAGGGAAGTTCTTCATGCCTGTTTCCAACAAATGCCATTCATCAAGCCAATCACTTCTCTTGACTGATCTTGAACTTCCTATTATGACATCAGTCTTGAATGATCTTGAACTTCATGTTAGGGAAGCACACACTCTGTATTCTTTTGTGTCTGGCTTCTGGCAGTGATTAAATTTTTTTTGAGGTTCATTTATGCTATTCTTGAATTGGTAGCATTTATTTTTGTTTGCTTAATTCCTGAGAAGTATTTCATTGATGGGCATTTAGTTTTGCTTCATTTTACTTATTCTTGAAACTCGGGGTCAAAATCATGAACATCAACGATTGTACAGTGTGGTATTTAACCCCAAGATGACTTGGGAATGATCTTCTTCTTCTTTTTTTTTTTTTTTTTTTTTTTTTTTTGAGAAGGAGTCTCACTCTGTCACCCAGGCTGCAGTGCAATGGCACAATCTCAGCTCTGCAACCTCCGCCTCCCGAGTTCAAGTGATTCTCCTGCCTCGGCCTCCCGAGTAGCTGGGATTACAGGCTCCCCCACCACCACACCCAGCTAGATTTTGTGGGTTTTTTTTAGTAGAGACGGGGTTTCACTATGTTGGCCAGGCTGGTCTCGAACTCCTGACCTCAAGTGATCTGCCCGCCGCAGCCTCCCAAAGTGCTGGAATTACAGTCGTGAGCCACTGCATCTGGCTGATCTTCATGTTTAAGCATCATGCTGACCTATCCAATTAAAACTCTATCATCTAGCTGTATATGCTTTTATTATTGCAAGAAATTGTTGTAAATAGTAACTCAAGGAATTGGACATTAAATTAAAATTGTCAAAAGTAACATTGAATCCTCCTGATATTACTTAAAATATGTATTTTACCCATTGGTTGAACACTCTTAAATAGAACCTGGTGGAGAGTCTAAAATCTAACAACAGCAACAGAAGACAAATTGCCACTCTGTTACTCACAAGGGAAACTGATTGAACAATCCATTTTTGTTGGCAGTCACCCATTTCTACCTAAGAAATGATCACCTTTAAACAATGAGGTTCAAGAATGTGAAGATGCTTACTATTCTTATAACATCTGCGTGAACACTAAGGTCATGATAAATTCTAATTCTTGGATTCATTTTCTTTTATGCATGGAAGTTCAGGACATACTTGTAACATATCATTTTCATCATTTTCATTGTGAATATTTGCTGATAGTTATCTCTTTAAATTCCTGTCCCTCTCAAATTATAAAAGGCAGCTTAATTTCCCAAGGACAATTTACTTTTTGAAGGAGGCATTCTTAACCAGTGACCTGTATATGCATACAAAATCCCCTCAAATTCTGAAAAGATGTGTGTGTTCATTGTTCTGGATGAGGCCAATAATTTTGATCAGTTACTCAAAAGTATTTGTGACTAAAAGGATGTCAAAAATTGCTACTTAAATGATGATATTCTGCTTACTCTTGCTGATATTTTGAGAAATGTCAGAAAAAACATCTTGTGATATAGGAAACCCATCTGTCAGCTCTCAAAATAAAGCCCAGTGATTTGTGTTTTCAGACAGCAGCAAACATTTCTGTAAAATCAACTTATCTTCTTCTGATAAATCCCATCAAAGGTTCAGACTGCTCAAAAAGTAAGTGTACATTTTAAATAAGACAAAAACTTTTGCCAAATTATAGAATGGATACAATTGAACACTTATGGTATTTATTTATTTATTTATTTATTTATTTATTTATTGAAACAGAGCCTCACTCTGTTGCCCAGGCTGATCTCTGCTCACTGCAACCTCCACCCCGGGGTTCAAGTGATTCTCCTGCCTCGGCCTCCCGAGTAGCTGGATTATAGGCATGCACCACCATGCGCAGCTAATTTTTGTATTTTTAGTAGAGATGAGGTTTCACAATTTTGGCCAGGCTGGTCTCGAACTCCTGGCCTCAAGTGATCCACAGGCTTTGACCTTCCAAAGTTCTGGCATTACAGGCATGAGCCACCATGACCAGCCTGAACACTTCGGGTTTTAGATGGTCCAATCATGAAAAAGATGTACAAAACAGAATGGTTACATACTCACAACTATTCCTATATCGGGACAGAGTAAACAAGTTATATTCAGAAACTGATTTTAAGAGGGTGTAGAATAGTTTTATTAATGTTATAATTTCATATGTAAAAGGTAGCATTAAAATAATTTCTGGTTTACTTTTTTAAAAAGAGCAGTTTTTCTGTCAGTCCACAAATTTAGGAAGAAGATGGTTAAATTTCAATCTGTTCTTCACAAAGATAACAAGCATGAACATTTGGGATTACAAGTCTTATTTAAAGAACTGCATCATTTGAAGCTGAAATTAAATATGTAAATGTTAATGATTTATTTTATACACCTCAAACTAACATAAATAATTTCATACTACCATATGTACAAGTAATTTGCTCTCGTTGACCCTGATAGATTTATCAACTCTTATAAATACTGAGTCACCTACAGGACACACACGCACATACACAAGCACACACACACACACGCACCCACATACACACATATGCACATACACACACACACATACATACATACGCACACACATACACACATAGGCACTTTTTTTATCGTGGAAATATAGTAAGTCTTTAAATAAATGCAATCTTAGGGGGAAAATGACTGTAATTTTAATATTTAAATTTTTTTTATTCCTTGGGAAGAATAAAAAGCATCTGAAAACAGGTATAAGACCTGATTCCTTGGTTACTTAAACCCAAATCAGAAAAAAAAAAAAAGAGAGATTGAATTAACTAGAACAAATGGTAATTATTTAAAGACTTCTAAAGCATCTCATGTGCTTAAGAAACTGCATGTAACATTTACTTTTGAGGAGTAAGTCTCATTTCTAACCAAAGAATAGGGTAAAAAAATAATGTATCTCAAATTACAAACTACTTCTGTTATGGCCATTCTGATGCCTACAGCCTTTTCTCTGTCTCTTCCTGAACAACCTGTGTCCCCACCCAAATCTCATGTCAAATTGTAATCCCCAGTGTTGAAGGAGGGGCCTGGTGGGAGGTGACTGGATCATGGGGTCAGATTTTCTCCTTGCTGTTCTCCTGATAGTGAGTGAGTTCTCACGAGATCTGGTTGTTTAAAAGTATGTAGCACTCCCCTTCTCTCTCTTCCTCCTCCTCTAGCCATGTGAGGAGTGCCTGCTTCCCCTTCACTTTCTGCCATGATTGTAAGTTTCCCAAGGCCTCCCCAGCCATGCCTCCTGTATAGCCTGTGAAATCATGAGCTAATTAAACCTCTTTTCTTTATAAATTACCCAGTCTCAGGTAGTTCTTTACAGCAGTGCAGGAATGGACTAATTTATTTCTGTCTATTTTTTAAAGTGGTTGGATAGCAAATACTATGGCTTTCTGTGCAAACTACTCAACTCTAACATTGTAGAGTAGGTAGCCATAGATAATGTTGTCATGTTCCAATAAAACTTTATTGACAAAAACAAATGGATGGCTTAGTTTGCTGACTTGATATAGTAGACAAGGAAAATGAGAAAGCCAATGTCATTTTGTTTTATAAGGGCTAGTGTTGGAATGAGGGATTGCTGTACTGTTTAGAAGGGGTAGGCACTTGAGCCCAGTTGACCACAAAGATGAGTGCAAAGCACTTACTAAGGGGCATGAAACATCTTAGGCAATGTCTGGGTATTCCACGCTCTTCCCCTAACATCTGAAAAAGTCTTTTCTATTCTGATTAAAGTGCATTCTGAAATCATCATTCAGAAGTACATTTGAAAAGATTTAGTGATGAGGGCATTTCTCTGAATTTCCACAATATGTTATAAAAGCTGAACTGTATTCTCCATGTATTGGAAACCACTGAATGAGAAGGGAGCCCAAAGTAGTGTCTTCTCGCAGAACAGGTCCCCCCAGTCCTCTGGCTGTTGTATTTGACTGACATTGACTTCCTATGACAGAACTGATAAACCACTAAGTAATAGCGTCTTTAGAAGGATGGATCATCATTTGCAAAATTTTATTTCTTGCAAGGTGACAGTTTGTGAGCTTAGATGTAGATAAAAAAATAAAAGAATTTCCCCAATGTCAAACTCTCTTAAATAAGCCCCAATAGGGGTCTCCTTATGAAATTATTGAGAACACATTATTAAATTATTTTCTTCCTGAAATATCTACCATTCCAAAATGTACTACTTTTACTAGAAAAGTCAATCAATATTTTGTTGTAGCTGATGGTATGGGTGAGGCACATCAACTCATTGGATTGCATTTACCCTTAAACTGTTTCTATGTGCCATGATCAATCTTCTCTGTGTGTATGCATGTGCATGCGTATGTGTTTGTTTGAATATTTGTCTGTGTTTTTGGTTTAACACCCCACTTCTGTAACTCTCTTGAGAAATCTGTCCCTATGCTATTGTGATTTCCATGTGAAAGTACAAAAAGACTCAGAACTGTCTGGGAGATATTTCCTCCAGAGAGACCATTAGGCAGTGACTGACATACGTGTCCATGTGAAAAACTGTCTTTCTGTATTCAAACTAAGAAGACCCAGGATTCACTCTTCAGTGTTCCTATGACATGAGGCAGAGTCTTGGAATTTTCTCAGGTTTTTATTCATTATGTGGCTTCCCCCATCTTTCCCTTATCTGTTTCTTAATAATGAGGACACTTGCTTAATAATTTATTGCAGAAGAATACTCCTCTTGTGGCTTGCTTCTTTGGTATTCCACTTATTACAGTAAAATCAATATTATAGGCTCCCAATTTAATGAAAAAAAATCCAAGTAGACTATGAAATGCAAATGATTGGACCAGGTGGTAGCAGACTATGAGATACGTTGAGTTGATGTGATTTTACTAAGCTAGATTTTAGTTTTCTTTGATTAGAAATATAAAAAATAAGAATGCTACAAATTACCAAGTGAGCAGCTTTTTTCTTCCATTTGATCTCTGGAATTTGGGAGATGAAATCATCAGGTGATCTTTCTGTAGTTGCGGTTTCAGGGCATTTTGAGAGGAAACCTTGGACTCCTTTCTTTTATGCAAGGGACATTTATGCCTGGCTGGTTTGATAAAACCATGTAAAAATGGCTGTGCCAATTTAAAGTCACTGTCTGTTTATTGGTAAGATATAAGAAGAGTGGTCAGTTTGGTGTGTAGAGTAAAGCCTCCATACATTGAATATACATAAATGAATGGGTGTATCCAAAAGGTATCCATATCCTAACCTTGAAAGCTGTGGATATATTAGATTGCCCAGCAGAGAGGAATTAAAGTGGTTGGTGGGAATAAGGTTGTTACTCAGCTGATCTTAAACCGTGGAGATTCTCCTGGATCATTTGGGTGTGCACGATGTAATTACAAGGTTCCTTCTACGTGGAAGAGATTCAGAAGAAGGGTTAGCATAATAGAGATGGTTTTGTAAGAAACACTCTATTGATCATTGCTGGTTCTGGAGTGGGATGACTACCATGAGCCCAGAAATACAGGAAACTTCTAGAAGCCGGGAAGATCAAGGAAACAGATAGTTATCTAGAGCCTCCAGAAGGAAACATCATACTACCAATGCCTTGATTTTAGCCCAGGGAGACCTCCAGGACTTCAGAACAGTAAGATCTATACCTGCATTGTTTAGACATTAAGTTTCTGGGAATTTGTTACAGAAACAACAGAAAACCCATACAGTCATCCCTGAGCCTCACTGAAACTTTCACCGCCCCAAGTCCCTCCATGAAACAAAGAACAATGATCAAATACATGATAGTATTGATGATCACATGAGCTTCAGGAATAAATAAGGGCGTGAAAGTTGTTTTGGACTCTAGAGAACATTTTTTTTGTTGTTTTTTTCTGGAATCAACCATCTACCTGTTGGAATTCTACTGGCTTTTATCTGGTGGCAATATTTAATGAGGGCACTTTTCCCCACCTCTCACCAAGGATTGAGCTAATAATCTGGCCAGGCCAACATTTCTATGCCTCTCATTTTACATCCATTAAACAGAAGCAGAACAAAGACTGAATTAAGTCTACCAACCTAAGACAAGCAAACTCAGACACCTGAGACCTGCAGCTGGTGGTAGTTCAAGGTTCCACCAGAAAGCCGCCCAAAGGAGTTAAATCAACACAGCTTGTGGTTCAAAGGCTGTTCCTATAGTAAACACCAAGGGAAAAGGATTACAGCTTCCACTGATGTTCACGAGTTCCATTTTACATGAATTTGAAGTAAAGGTAATGCATTCTGGCAGAAATGTACTGCAGGCTATAAAACCCATACACCTGAAATCCTAGAGAATTTTGAACATTTGGGACAGAATCTTAAGGACCTGCTGATTTGTAAAATGAGTAGAAGTATGTTAGATCAATGGTAAGACATTTCTGGTAGTGCTCTTTCACCCGAGGCTGTGAATGCCTGTGATGTAAGGGAAAAGTGAGGCAAGAGCAAGAATCCTCCCAGCTAGTATCTATTGTTGCAATAA
This sequence comes from Papio anubis, assembly GCF_008728515.1. NCBI lineage: Eukaryota > Metazoa > Chordata > Mammalia > Primates > Cercopithecidae > Papio > Papio anubis. The sequence continues at coordinate 139,659,719 of NC_044996.1, forward strand.
TAAACTCTTTATTAGAATTACAGAAAACTACTATTTATGTTTTGCATAGAAAAATTATAGGTGTGATTGTATGCAGTGGCTCATGCCTGTAATCCCAGCATTTTGGGAGGCGTAGGCAAGTGGATCACTTGAGTCCAGGAGTTCAAGACTAGCCTGGGCAACATGATGAAACCCCATCTCTACAAAAAAATATAAAAAAATAATAATAGTGGGTCGTGGTGGCACATGCCTGTGGTCCCAGCTACTTGGAAAACTGAGGCAGGAGAATCACTTGAGCCCAGGAGATGGAGGTTGCAGTGAGCTGTGATCATGATCACACCACTGCACTCCAGCTTGGGCAATAGAGTGAGACTCTGTCAAATAAATAAATAAATAAATAAAAGAGAAAAAAAATAAGAAAAGATATAGGTGCAATACTTGTCACTTAAGGTAAATATTTTTAAAATGCATTTATTTTTGAGGCTTTAATATTTACAGCAGTTTTAGACTCACAGGAAAATCGAGAGGAAGGTGCCCTTGCCCCCACACATACATAGCTTTTCCCATTATCAACATCCCCCACCAGAGTGGTACTTTGATTACACAGTTGTTACAATTGATGACCCTACAAATTGAATTTATTTTTGAGAGGGTCCTCATCTTCTTATACTTATTTTCTATAATCTTAATCAAGGGTTGTATGTTAGGTCAGAATCTCTGAAAAATGGTCATGACATACAACATATTTATTGGGGGGTGCCGTAAGAGATGAGTTTATGCAATTGCTAGCAGGGTGGCTCTCTCCTGGGTACCAACCAATATTCTACAGTGTAGGGTCCTCCCTCTTTCATTCTACTCTTTCTTTTCTTTTTCTAAATTTCTCTTTGCTCTTCCTTTCTATTCATTTTATCTCTTCTCCCATTTTGTCTGTGTATTAGTTCTTTTTCACGCTGCTGATAGAGACATACCTGAGACTGGGTGATTTATAAAGAAAAGGAGATTTAATGAACTCATAGTTCCACATGGCTGTGGAGGCCTCACAATCATGGTGGAAAGCAAAAGGCACGTCTTACATAGCAGAAGACAAGAAACAATGTAAGAACCAAGTGAAAGGGGTTTCCCCTGATAAAACCATCAGATCTCATGAGACTTATTCACTACCATGAGAACAGTATGGGGGAAACTGCCCCCATGGTTCAATTATCTCCCAACAGTTTCCTCCCACAACATGTGGGAATTAGGGAAGCTTCAATTCAAGATGAGATTTGGGTGAGAACATGACCAAACCATACCAGTATATATGGACAGCCCCATGATAAATCAACATCACCCCCACCATTATCAACATCATTATCACCATCACCATCATCATCACCATCACCATCATCATCACCGTCACTATCATCATCACCATCATCACTGTCACTATCATCACCATCATCATTATCATCACTATCACCATCATCATTATCATCACTATCACCATCATCAACATAATGGCCATCAACACCATCACCATCATCACCATTATGAAAATCATTTTATTAAACAATTAATATTTTCTATAGTGTATGAGCTTCTTGGTTTTCCTAGTGTTGTATGGATTTGCCACATGGCAGCTCATGAAACTTTATATGCAAACCTTAAAGCCTTTGTGCTGAACACATTTCCATGTGTTTTGAAGCAAACTGCTCATCTGAAGTACAGAATCCCACAGTATTCCTTGAGTGAACTACCAAGAATCTAGAGAATTTTTCTGTCTCCACTACTTCTGATATTTGCAGACTTTTGGGTAATTTTTTCCCTTTTAAGTTGACTTTGTTATTGTAAAGTCTGCCTGAGAACCTAAGAGAATAGTAGACTTGAGTTGCAGTAAAAGGTCTACATGAGTACACATATTTGCGAGGTGAATAGGTTTCAGGGACTCCCAAAGAGTGGACTCATTCATACTGTTGTAACGATTTCATTATACAGTTGATTCTTGAACAACATGGAGGTTAGGAGCACAGCCCCTCTGTGCAGTTAAAAATCCACATATAACTTTTGACTCCTCAAACATTTAACTACTAATAGCTTACTGTTGACCAGAGCCTTACTGAAAAGGACAACAGTTGATTCACACATATTTTCATGCTGTATGTATTATATATTGTGTTCTGAAAAGAATGTAAGCTAGAGAAAAGTCTTTAAGTGGAAGTGAATCATCTGAAAAGTCTTCATCCTCATCATCTTCAGGTTGAGCAAGCTGAGGAGGAGGAAGAGGAGGGTTTGGTCGTGCTGTCTCTGGGGTAGTAGAAGTGGAAGAAAATCTGTATGTATGTATACCTATGCAATTCAAACCTGTTTTGTTCAAGGGTCCATTGTATATCCAATGTGTGCATCATATTTTCTTTGGCAGGAAGGAGTGACTCCTCGCAGCATAATTTTTTAGAATGTCAAAGTATATTGTTTCTTGCTCTGCCAGTGATGATTTCCTCAAAGTTTGAGCTGTTCATCTGATGCTACTTACATTTTTCACATAAATATCCAGTAAGAAAATAGCATTCCCAGTCACTGGGCTTTCTCATGCTCGCTCAACAACGAATATTTCCTTAACTAAAGGGATATTTTTTTAATTTGTCATTTAATCTGCAATGTATAAGCTTGCACTGAAATTGGCACAATTCATAGCTATTTTCTAACTGTGGATTTTGTGATGTATACAGTTTCTGTTTTGTTCTAATAGATTATAAATATGTGTGGAATTTTTGCAAGTTAACTATGCTTTGAAATTAGTTTTTAGTATACAGAAGAGGGCACTAAAGTCAATCAACAAATCTAGCTTTTAGGCGCCAACTTGGCCACCGAGGACGCATGGAAACTCTTAGGGTTCTATATTAATAATGGGGAAAATAAGAGGTTTAAATAGCTGTAAATTCTGGCATTTGAATTAATATTCATTGTAGACTTGAATGCAATATCTACCATGAGGCTCAAGATGTACTCATTAGGATCATCCATCTTCTTTACACCTTGAAACTTGAAGCAATATCTAAGTCACAAGGAAACAAATTGCCATCATAAACACAGTAAAAACTTTTGAATACTGTAGATGTAAGTATTGAATACAAATTAGCCAGGATGAGCTCTATAACTTCAGGACTTACATCATCTCTCGCAATATCTAGTACTTCAGAGGTGTAAAAAAGCTAATATTGGCCGGACGTGATGGCTCACGCCTGCAATCCCAGCACTTTGGGAGGCCAAGTCGGGTGGATCACTTGAGGTCAGGCGTACGAGACCAGCCTGGCCAATGTGGTGAAACTCCATCTCTACTAAAATTACAAAAATTAGCTGGGCATGGTGGCACATGCCTGTAGTCCCCGCTACAGAACTGTGAGTCAATTAAACCTCTTTTCTTCATACATTACTCAGTCTCAGGTAGTTCTTGATAGCAGTGGGAAACGAATTAATACAGAAAACTTCTCACAACAAGCACGACTAAGAGGACTCAGGAATCTAATAATCATGGCAGAAGGCGAAAGGGAAGCAAGCACCTTCTTCTCATGGTGGCAGGAAAGAGAGTGAAGCGTGAAGTGCCACACACTTTTGAGTCATCAGATCTCGTAAGAACTCACTCACTGTCACGAGAGCAGCAAGGGGGAAATCCATCCCCAATCCAGTCACCTCCCACCAAGCCCCTCCTCCAGTTGGACATGAGATTTGGGCAGGGACACAAATCCACATCACATCGTTTTCTTTCCTTTGTATTCACAGCTTTAAGGAAACAAAAAAGACAAAGATTAGCTATGGCTATAGCAGCCCCCAAACCCAGGACCTGAGATATGGGCACCGCCAAGTTTTCTGTCCACTCCCCCAGTCACAAGAGAGTGGAAACACTAAGCTACCCGGGCAGGCTGACCCGTGTTCTGCAATAAAGAATGATCAGTGTGCTGGAATTGCCCAATATTTGAGGGAAGCACAGCAGCCTGTAAAAGTGCATCTATCAGCTATAAAGCCTGAAATAGAATAAACAGACGATTACAGAAAACAGACAGGATGTAGACTCCCATTCCCCAAGGGTAATTGATAGGAGAAAAATTCCTACTCAACAGAAATGCACAGAGAACAGAGGCAAAAAATTATTACAAATAGAGAAAACAGTATTTGTTCAGAACTCAGTTTTTTAAGTCAAGGCATAGATACTTATGAAAAGAATACATTTCTCATCCATTTCTTTTCTTTTCTGAGATGAAGTGTCACTCTGGTGCCCAGGCTGGAGCGCAGTGGAGCAACCTCGGCTCACTGAAACCTCCACCTCTGGGATTCGAGTGATTCTCCTGCCTCAGCCTCCTCAGTAGCTGGGATTGCAGGTGCCCGCCACCACACCTGGCTAATTCTTTTGCATTTTTAGTAGAGACAGGATTTCGCCATGCTGGCCAGGCTGGTGTCAAACTCCTAACCTCAAGTGATCCACTCGCCTAGGCCTCCCAAAGTGCTGGGATTACAGGCATAAGCCACTGCACCCGGCCAAATTTCTCGCCAAATTTCTTTTGCCTCACTGTCCTGGCCAGAACTTCCAATACTATGTTCAATAATAGTGGTGAGAGGGGGCATCTTTGTCTTGTGCCGGTTTTCAAAGGGAATGCTTTCAGCTTTTGCCCATTCAGTATGATGCTGGCTGTGGGTTTGTCATAAATAGCTCTTACTGTTTTGAGATCTGTTCCGTCAATAGTCTGTCCTTTGCTCATTTAGTCTTGAATGGTATATGCATGAAAATAATAAAATATCTTATAAACTGAACCACAAATATTGAATTTTCTGGGAATATTTTGTGCATGATTAATCAGTGTCGAAGAAATCATGTGTTCATGTAGCTCCAAATATCAGAAAAATATCAAGAATAACTTGATAGGAATGTATGTTTTCTCATATACCAAGTAGCCTAAAATAAGGAGTCCAGTGCAGATACAGATGCTTAAACTTGCCCATTGCAAGGTTCATGCTCTTTGTAGCCCTTTATCCTGCTATCCTTAGACTAATGGATTTTGTCTTTATACTGACTGCTTAATGCCTACAAAGTGTCTGCTGTGTCTTCAGGTGTCATGACCATATTCCAGGCAGAAAAGAAGGAGAGGGAGACAAAAATAAATGTAGTTATTTTATTGCCTTTATGAACCACCAAGTTGCCAATAGGCCAAAGAAATGGGCTTTTTGGCTTTTCTAGCCTCTATAATGGGGGCAGCTAAGAAAGAACAGGGATTGAGAGGAATTCATCTAGTCAGCCTCGAAAGAATAATGTCAGTTCAGCATCATCCTCTTTAACATTACAAGAATTAGCTGATGTTAAAAAATCCAGTTTCTTCTATGGGATATTATAATTTTTGCTTGATACAAAGTGGCTCACTTTTCAGTGTTACTATTACTGAGAGTGAATTCAATCCATATGGACTTTTATAAAAACAACAACCTTATTAAGACAATCTCCAAGAAATTAAAATTCACCCTTATAAAATGTACAGCTTAGCATTTTTGTGTATTCCCTTTGCTGTGCAACCAGCAACATAATTTAATCCCCTAATATTTTCATTACTCCAGAGGATACCCCATACCTAATAGGTCCCTATTTCTGCTTCCTCCCAGTCTCTGGAAATCAGTAGTATACTTTCTGGCTTAATAGGTTTGCACAGTTTACAGATTTTGAATTAATAGAATCATACAATATGTGGCCTTTTGTGTCTGACTTTCTCACAGAACACAACGTTTTCAAAGTCCATCCATATTTTAGCATGAATCAATTTGTCATCCCCTTTTCTTACTGAATAATGCTTTATTATGCAGTGTGGAATATGGATACATCATATTTTATTTATCCCTGTATCAGTTGGTTGACATATGCTTTGTTTTCTCTTTCTAGCTCTTATGAATACTGCTGCTTGAACATTTACATACGTGTTTTTATGTGGACATACATTTTCATTCTCTTGTGTCTGTATCTAGGAGAGGAATGGATGGGTCATGGGTAACTCCATGTCTAACATTTGGAGGAAGGGACAAACTGCTTTTTAAAGCAGCTGCCCCATGTTACTTTCTTATCAGCGGTGTATCAGGACTTCAATTTCTGCACATCCGTGTCAACACTTGTTAAGGACCGTCTATTTAATTTTAGCCACCCTGGGTGTAGAGTGTGACCTCCTTGTGGTTTTGATTTGCCTTTCCCAAATGACTAATGATGCGTCCATGTGTTTAGTGGCTATCTTAATATCTTCTGTGGAGAAATGTCTATTTAAATACTTTGCTTATTTTTTTTTAATACAGCTATTTGTCTTTCTCTTGCTGAGTGCACATTCTTTTAAAGTTTCTTTGGAGGAAGTGCTTACTGGCTTGAGCAGATGGAGAAAAATAACTTGATGGGTGTAAATTAAATATGAATACCTGAAAGATGCTTGTAAACTACACCTGCATCTCCCTTCCCAGCCAGGACGAATTATTTTGTAACATCAATTAACTTTTCCTTCTGCTTTATTATGTTTATATTCTGCATTTCTATATTGTGTGTTAGAAATGTTAAATGTCATTCAAAAGTTATTTTAATTAACAAGAAATAGCAATAGTGTGTCTTTTGTCTTTTCTTCATAGGGATGAGAAAATGGAAGGGTTATCCTTGTTTCTGCCACATAAACATTCCCAGAACTTTACACATGCCAAGTTTCTAAATGAAATCTAGCTTTACTCTCCTGTATGCTGAAATTTAAGACCAACTTTCCTCATTCCGCCTTCTGTGGTAAGCTGAAAGAAACCGCCCTCTTCCACCTCCTTAACATCTTATTTTTGTGCTAAACGCTAGGGATGACATTTGTGATAGCTACAGAGAGAGCCCACTGAAATATAAATGAGAACAGAGTCTCCTTCGCTATTTAATGGGTAAGACCAAGCTTAGCGTACTCACCGTAATTCAGTTCTATGTTATTCTCATGTAGTTGGTTGATTTGAGCTTGTTATTGCAGTAATGAACAAGAGACGTAGAACATCAAAGGAAGAAAGGAGAGTATTTAATGTTTTATTTAGTGCTATCCCCGACCTGAGTAGGTTTTGATTAGGGAAGCAAAATTACTATTTGCGTAAGTTGGTTCCAGAATTTATTTATAACCCCATCAATGGATGACACCTCTTGTTGATTGAAAAGACCTAATTAATGGCAATTTTATTAGAGGAAGATTGTGAATTGCTGATTTATACTCTAGGGTAGCTTCTTCCTGACAACAATAGCAGCTATATCAACAGAGCCCCTTCTAATGTGTTCCCATATATGACTCAATCACTCACCCACAAGACGCACATCCAGTGGTAGGGACCCTATTACTTTTTTCTAGCATCAAAACTATCCTGATGCATCCCTCAATTTGTCAAGAACAACAGAAACAGGCACCACAGGAAAGGGCAGGAAGGTCTCTCCTGCCTACCAGAATTCAACAAGGCTGCATTTGGAGACAAGGGGACCTTGAAATTAGCGTTTGGCATATGCAGGTGGTCTGCACAGTGAGCCAAACAGGAAAGAAACGAGAAAGGAAATGCAAGAGACTCAGATGTTGTAGCCAAATTATGGGACAAAGTTTTGATCCTTGAAACCTATTCCCTAATTCTTATTTACTCTCTTCAATGATTAAATGCTTGACTTTATTTTTCCAAACCCATTTTTGTAGCCACCTGCCCAGCTAAACCTGAGATTCTACCCGTTCCCCTGCAACTTAGTTGTTCTCTAGGACTGCATCAGGAATTTGTGACCTAAGGCAATACATTTATTATCTCATGGTTTCTGTGTGTTGGGAGTCTGGGCATGGTTTAGCTGGGTCATCTGCCTCACGCTCTCTCAGAAGGCTGCCCTCAATATGAGACCCACAGCTAAAGTCTCATCTGAAGACAGGGAACAGTCCCCTTGCAAACTCATTTGGGAGCTTCAGTTGATCTCCCCACAGACTGTCTTGCCCTCTCCCCTCACCTTCTTCCCTCTGCATAGCTTTGAGGAGCTCTGTTGATATATGCCTTAGGTCACTATTCTGTTTAAATCAGTAGCTCCCCAGTGGACTTAAAATAATCCATCAATCTCTCACCAGGAATGATAAGGTCATTGTCCTGGCTCAGCTTTGCAACTTCACCTTTTAAGCTACCATCCCCTCCACATTCCAGTCCATGGAAACATCCTTTGATTCCCATAAAGGTCCTGGCCAACCCTAATAGGTCCTCTTCTATCTGAACATTTCCTTCCCCCCTACAATGTAGGTTTCTTCTCAGCCTTTAGGATTCAGCTCCAATGTCACTTTTTCCTGGACAATCCCTTTTCAAGTCTGCATTATGAAACCCTGTGCAATTAAAAATCCTTACCAGTTTGAAGCTACCTCTTTATTTCCTTTTCTGATTGTTCACATCCTTTTTTTTTTTTTTTTAACAGGGTCTCACTCTTTCACCAGGCTGGAGTGCAGTGGCACAATCTCAGCTCACTGCAACCTCTACCTCCTGGGTTCAAGTGATCTTCCACCTCAGCCTCCTACATAGCTGGGACCACAGGCACACACCATCATACCCATCTAATGTTTGTGTTTTTAGTAGAAATGAGGTTTCACCATGTTGGCCAGGCTGGCCTCGAGCTCCTGACCTCAGGTGACCCGCCCGCCTTGGCCTCCCAAAGTGCTGGGATTACAGGCATGAGCCACCGTGCTCAGCCTATAATCTCTTCTTCTATTTAACACTGTATGTGTTCCACAAGCTTGGAACAGCCAGGCATGTAAACATCACTAAATAAACAACCCTTGGTGAGACCACGTTTAAGAAAACAAACATCTGAACAAATTATTTGATGCTTCACGATGTTAGTCTCTCAGCTTTAAAATCCGTACCTCTTTAAAGAACTACAAGTGTCGACATATTCCAACTTAGGATAAAATTTTTTACTGACATCAAACAATAAATTTCAAGGTGAAATAGAATTTCAAGTGAAATTTCCAATGAGAAATGTAATAGAGACTACATCAGCATCAGAGCTTTTACTGGACGTGATCTTCTGTGTGACAGAAAACAGACAAATCCATCAAAAACTGGGCTAAGTACATGAGTAGACAGTTCTCAAAAGAAGATATACAAATGGCCAACAAACATATGAAAACATGCTCAACACCCTAGTGATCAGGGAAATGCAAATCAAAACCACAATGTGATACCACCTTACTCTTGCAAGAATGGCCATAATGATAACAAAAAAATAATAGATGTTGGCATGAATGCGGTGAAAAGGGCACAGTTTTACACTGTTGGTTGGAACGTAATCCAGAACAATCCCTATGGAAAACAGTGTGGAGATTCTTTTAAGAGCTAAAAGTAGATTTACCATTTGATCTAGCAGCCCCACTCCTGGGTATCTACTCAGAGGAAAAGAAGTCATCACACGAAAAAGATACTTGCACATGTATGTTTATAGCAGCACAATTTGCAATTCCAAAAATATGGAACCAACCCAAATGCCCTTCAATCAATGAGTGGATAAAGAAAGTGTGATATATATATGCACCATGAAATACTACTCAGCCATAAAAAGGAACAAAATAATGAAATAATGGCGTTTGCAGCAACTTGGATGAAATTGGAGACCATTATTCTAAGTGAAGTAACTCAAGAATGGAAAACCAAATATCATATGTTCTCACTCATAAGTGGAAGCTCAGCTATGAGGATGCAAAGACATAGGAATGATACAGTGGGCTGCACTGGTGGCTCATGTCTATAATCCCAGCACTTTGGGAGGCTAAGGTTGGCGGATCACTTCAGGTCAAGAGTTTGAGAGCAGCCCAGCCACCATGGTGAAACCCCGACTCTACTAAAAACATAAAAATTAGCCGGGCTTGGTGGCATGCATCTGTAGTCTCAGCTACTCGGGAGACAGAGGCAGGAGGATCACTTAAACCTGGGAGGTGGAGGTTGCAGTGAGCCAAGATCTTGTCACTGCACTCCAACCTGGTAGACAGAGTGAGATTCTTTCTCAAAAAAAAAAAAAAAAAAAAAAAAAAAGGACTTTTGAGACTCAAGGGAAAGGGCGGGAGGTGGATGGTGAGGGATAAAAGACTATACATTGGGTAGAGTGTACACTGCTCGGGTGGTGGGTGCACCAAAATCTCAGAAATCACCACTAAAGAACTTAATTGTGTAACCAAACACCACCTGTTGCCCAAAAACCTATTGAAATTTGAAAAATAAAATAAAATAAAATACATTCTCTGTAAAAAAACTAACAAACAAGCAAAACCAGACATGTTCCAATTCAGGGTCTCCCATGCTATAAAGAGTGGAAGTTGAGAATAATATATTTGTGTATGTCTCTTCCCATCATTTTGAAATGACTATCATGTTTTCCCAGAACCGAGTTTACGAGCACTAAACATAATCATTCTCCAATCAGTGTACAACATAGTGGAAATTGTTCTAGTTTGAGATGTTGAAATTTTCCAATGAAATATTTTGGAATTTTTCCTCCCCATTCCTCCCAGAGGACCTACTATGAATCCAAGGATATTAACAAAATATATATTCATATACTGGTGTCAAAGGTTCTATTTCCCTGCTGATTGACAGTAAAATCCAGGTTGGACTGGCGCTTCTGTTTCCTCTGGGAAGTGGAATGGAAAGAACTGTTCATGGAGCTGGAAGGAATTCTACAAATCCATAGACTCTTCCTCTTGAAAGTAAGCTCACCTGTCATGCAGCCCTACTCGCATACGCATGACAGTGAGAAGTGCCTTAATTGGGTTTTCAGGAAGATAGATAGGAAGTCATGCCACTTGGGTTGTCACTTCTTATTTCAACACACTCCCTACTCACACCCTCCATTATCCATTCAGCCTCCCCCATTTCCACCTGAAATTCTTGCTGCCTCTCCTGACGCAGAGCGGATAGCGCCATCTACTGGGACACTCGCGTTGCTTCATGGAACGTGGCGGCATTTATTTTATTTCTGTTATTTTATTTTGTTATTTTATTTCTGTTATTTTATTTCTCTGCTGCAGTACTTCTTTCCAATTATAATATGAATGGACATGCGGGAAATAAATAGGGATACCTAAATCTATTTATAGTATTCATATCATGTATATGATATTCTTTTTTAAATTTTAATTTTAAGTTCTGTGGTACATGTATTAATGATATGCTAATCCTAAAGCCCTACGAGGGCAAAGAGGAAGAAAGTAAGTCATTTATTCATGATTAAACAGCTGGTAAGGGTGGGACCTTGGCATTCACATCAGGCTGGCTTCAGATGTGAAGCTTTTTCACCTATCACAAAATGTGTACTTTGCTTATACTGACACACTTTTCAAAGGCTCCTCATAAACTTCATATAAAGCATCTTTAATGGCTTAGGAAAACATACTCCACGTGTGTATAATAGGTTACACTATAGTGAATATATCTTAAGGCTTCCTACTGATCAGGAAAATTGGGAAAAAATCCAGTAACTGTGTTCCATAAAACTCTTGGAAAATTGTATGTTCTATTGTCTATTGTAGATACCTCAGACACTACTCATTAACACATTGATTTGGTTTCCTTATGGCAGAAAAATTTTCTATTATAGAGTCAGATTTTAGTACAATTAATCTTAGCAGCATATTGAGTTTGTGTCATTGGTGAGATTATGTTACTTATACATACACACATACATGCATGTGTGTGTGTCTGTGTGTGTGACACACATACTATATATTTATAGTATTTATTTTACACAAACACATCCTTAGCCATACATAATACACTCCTTCAAGTGTGCATGTGTGCATAAAATCTTAGGCAATAAAAATAATATCTAAAGTAGAAAGTGGAAGTTGTTCATTGGTTTTTCTTTCAAGAGACAATATAGATGTAAGTGTAACTGCATTGTGGCAAATTGACAATATATACTATATATATAGTATATTTAGATACTGTGTATGTAGACTATATGTAGTATATTTAGACACTATATATAAAGTGTATATAGTATGTTTAGATACTATATACTATATATAGTGTATATATTTATATGGGATATATATTTATATAGTATATATTGTATATAGTATATATGCTTTTACTATACATATAGTATATATATTTTTTACATTTGCAAGTAATGGCTCTTATGAAGCTGGGAGAATAACATGAACATGAAGAGTTTGCTACATGGGTGTGAACTAATGACTTTGATAGAGGCAGAGTGCCATCATTCATGTCACTAGATAGGCCAAAAAGATGCTAGTATTAAAAGACTAGTCACACATCCCAAATATCCTCGTTTTCCTTATTAGCGTAGGCTTACTTTACTTTGAAATGAACAATGTCAACAGATGAATGACTAAAGAAAATGTGGTATGTCTATACAATGGAACACTATCCCGACTTTAAAGAGAAGGAAATCCTGTCATTTTCGAGAACATGCATGAACATACAGGGTGTTACGCTGAGTGAAATAATCCAGACACAGAAAGACAGACACTGCATGATCTCACTTACATGTGGAGTCTATGAAAAAGCCCAACTCATAGAAACATAAAATAGAGTGGTGCTTACCGGGGGCATGGATAAGAGGAATGGGGTGGTATAAATCCAAGGATACAAAATTTCAGCTAGACAGGAGGGATAAATAGTAAGTTTTGGGGTGAGAGATATGCTTATGAGCTTGGATCAATGAGTCCACACTGAATGCATATATCACAACATCGCTTTGTACCCCATAAGTGGATATGAATGTTATTTGTCAGGGTACAATTAAAACATAGGAGAATCTGGGTGCAAGGTATATGGGAACAATCTGTACTATCTTCGCAACTTTTCTGTCAGTCTAAAAGTATTCTAAACAAGAAGTTTAATTTGTAAAAGTTAAAAAAGGAAAAAGATTGTGCTTCTAATTCCCTGAGATTGTGCTTATCAAAGATCATCCAAGAAATCCCAAAGAAAGTAAAGGTTCACTTTGAAATATCGTTTGTAGCATTTGCAAGAGTCAGTCAGAACAAATATGCAATCGTGTTTCAAAAGAAAAGTTCGTATGCTCTAGAGAGCTTTATGTATAATTATTTTTGAGTGTATGTGTGTGTATATACACAGGTATACTGGATATGTATGCATACAATATGTATCTATGTATTATACACAATATAAGTTTTTTCACACACACATGCATGCAGACACACGAACACACATGCACATATGATAGCCAGTACAAGACTAGAATGCTATGTTATATGACCTTGTGCTTTACTCACTATTACACATGAATATATGTTAAGGCTTCTTACTGATAAAAACTTGAACAAATTCCAGTAACTTTGTGTTCCATAAAACTCTTGGAAAATTGCCATAATGATATATTTCTCAATGTCATCTCTTCATCTTCCCAGGGAGATTATAAGGATGTTTATCGGGAAGAGGAAGAAATAGCAGAGAAGTAAGTGCAGAAGGGAGAAAGAAAGAAGAAAGAGGGAAAGACATCTTGCTCTCCACACCAAGCTAGTAAAAAATGTAATTCTCAAAGTGGATAGAAATATTTTTGTCTATCCACATCACGATGTGGCCTTGGTGGTAACTTGGAAATTGCCCAAGAAAGTGAATTTGGGTGATGAGTTACCTTGTCTCCAGGCAGAGCCTCCGTTTCCTCATTAAAAAGAAAATGCATAAAATAAAATACCACAAAGTATAGGGTCAGACTGCCAAATGGAGCTGGGTTACAAACTTCTTGACTCAATGATTAGGGAAGAACAAAGTCAGTCTCTTCATCAGGTATGTCAGCAGAGTGCATGACTGGCTTTTAAATTTTAAATTTTTATTTTGGGGGAAAAATTATGGGGATGAAACTTCAGTGGTTTTTCTTTCCTTCCCTCAAGACCATGCGCATCGTGTCTGAGATTCCCACCTCCCCACTACCCTGAGTTTACCCTTGTTTGGTTTATCTCCTCCTCTAAACTTAGTCCAGTATAATCTTCTAAACTTTCTCTGTTCCCTGTTTCCTTACGGCGCATCTGCACTCTAGATGTGCATCAGGCAGTTTCTCTCCTCCTACGGGACAGTTTCCTACTGTGCATCAGGCAGTTTCTTTCCTCCTACGGGACAGAAACAAGGTATGCTCTTCTATTTCTGTTTTATTCCCACAGGCCCTAGTTGTGTGCTTGCTGTAAAGATGCCAAATGAACAAAGATAATTACTTTTTTAAAAAAATTCTGCCAACGTGTTAAGCAGAGTTCCTAGAAGTCAGCAGCGTAGAGTTATGGCACCTCCTTCCTTCAAATATTACTTAAAAGCAGACTTGACAATGAATCAGATAACCCTGCATCCTTTGAGATTTTTTATGAGTTGATGACAAATTCTCAAATCTGCAATTTTGTTGTATGTTTAACTGGACCCCGTGGTGCAAGCTGGCCAAACGCTCTCCCTGGTGAGCAGATAAGCATATAGAGCTTGGGGGTCTACTGTAGGGTAACTTGAGCTTCCGCTGCTAGTGGAGGAGAATAACCCAAGCTAGCTGATTCTGGTCCTTGGCAAGCAGATGTTTTGCTACTATTTAGATGCACGCTTTACAGGTGAATGTAACAAAGCCCTTTAGCACAGTGCTGCAAGCCTTTCCCCTCCCAGGTAGAGCGTGGATTTATTCCCACTGTTGACAAAGGAAGACTTTACCTATACTTATTTATTTTTTATTATCAATGTATGATCGGGTAGTAAAAATATATGACCTCAAATATGCTGCCTTTATTTACAATTCTTTCAGAAAATGCCTTATCACTTATTCCTTAGCAGACTCATCTTAGGAAAGACCAGCTAGTAATGTCATCATCCATTCCACCAAGAAACAATGCATTTATGCTTCATGTTTTAGGCCGGAAAGTAGTTTCCTCAATTAGCTCAATCCTAAATAAAGGGTCATTGAGGAGCTGCTATGAGATGCATTTTCTCCCCTTTCCCCATTGGGCACAGTACAGATCTCATGGTGTTTGTATTCCCTACAAAGTGGGCAGGCTAGCAGCTGGTTTTAGATTCAGATAATGCATAATACAAATAGGCATTCTGCATAAACACTTCCCATTTAGAAACTATAATTTCCACTGATCTTTTTCTATTGTTGTCTTTGCAATGGGCTGGCAACAAATAGAAATATTTTTCGCTTGCACCTAAGAGGTGTTTGTTCAGAACTCAAACCACATTAAGCTTTCTGTTGGGTGCTGGTCTTTTCAGAGTGCTGCTGACATATGTTCATTCCAATAAATTAACTGTCTGCTCCAATCCGAATCAGCTGGTTGAAAGAAGCTACCTTGCTGTTTTTAAACTGGTCTTGCTATTAGAAGAAAACGGGTGGGAACTTCCTTGCCTTCATGTCATTTTGACCCTCCATTGGTCTTAGGGAGCAATCACTAAAACCAACTGCAGAATTGGGTTAATAATGAAGTGTCAACCACCTTCTCAGGTGATTTTGTTATTGCAGTTTGGAAATAAACATAAGGAAGCTTATCCCAAATGGGATGTGTAATAGACTGAAGAAATTGATCTGAAGCCCAGTGGAGAAAGATGTAGGTGTGATGTTCATGGAATTAGAATATCGAGTGAGACTTATTTAGAGGAAAACTGGTTTAAAGAAGATTTGTTTAAAGGAAAATGTGCTACGTGGACGGACGAGATGGAATACTCCTATCATTCACTTATTTCTAATTTCTCCTCTCATGTGCCTTTCACCAGAGCTAATGGTATTCTTGATAAAGTGCTTCAACACCTTGCAGCAACAGGGATAAAATATAGGGGGAAGAGAAGAGTTGTAAAATCTATGAACATCCAACCAGCTCTTGAGTCATGAATAACTTTTGTGTCGATACTCATGGCTTATCCTGGATTTTTGATTGCAAGGAAAAGAGACTCATCAGACAAAGGTTGCTATGCAGACAACGTGCTCCTGTAACGGGGAATTTTAGGACAACCTGGAATACTCCCTTCCCAGGGAGAACCCTCTTTCTGCGTTTCCCTTCCTCTTCCTCTCTGGGGAATACAGTTTCTTCCAGATCATGTTGTCTTGCCTTTCACTTGATCCTGCTTCCACAGTGCTTCCCAATTTCACATTGTCAAATGTCTCTGCCTTCATCTATACTTTAAACATGCCCATTCTGATTTCCCTTTTTATTTTTATGGTGGGAAGCTGTCATTGATCTATATTATTATCATCATAATAATCACCATAATCACTTCTACTATTATTATTATTTTGTAAGGAAAACATTGAGTTTTTCTTGCTGAGTAGCCCACAGACTATACCAATGTAGAAGAAAATGAGAAAAAGGCCAGGCAACGGTGGTTCACGCCTGTAATCCCAGCACTTTGTGAGTCCAAGGTGGGCGGATCACTTGAGGTCAGGAGTTCAAGACCAGCCTGGTCAACATGGTGAAAACCCATCTCTACTAAAAAATACAAAAATTAGCCAGGCATGGTGGCGTGTCCCTGTAATCCCAGTTACTTGGGAGGTTGAAACGGGAGAATCCCTTGAATGAGGGAGGCGGAGGTTGCAGTGAGCCAAGATTGCACCACTGCACTCCAGCCTGGGCAACAGAATGAGACTTAGTCTAAAAAAAGAAGAAAAAAGGAAAGAAAATGAGGGGAAAAAAAAGGGTTTAATATTATACACTAAACCTAAGAAAGGAAACTACTAAACCTAAGAAAGGAAAAAAAATTAAAATGCAAAAAATGCCTCTATATTAAGATAGGAAATAAGATCAATAACTTAAAAAGGGTATGAAATTGAACTATTATCCCAAGTCCTATCAATTCAGGACAACTGCTACAGGGTACAATTGTGTGAACATTTGCCCATCTATGAAGAATAAAACTAGGATAGGCTCAAACTGTACACTATTTATTCGTTAAAGGGATTACTGTGGTATCTGTTTATAGTAATTATATGGTGGGTTAATACACCAAAAGTCAAATTTATGCCACTATTTAATAGAAATATTGCATTATGTGGTGCTGATATTTTTGTCAATTTAAATAGGCCATAAAACATGTCATGGTAAATGAGAGAATTAAATAAAAGGCTTTCTATGGTATCTTGGACTAGACAACAATACGACAATCCATATGTTCTAGAAGTTTTGGCTGCAGGGTGAATGCTCATTCTATTAAATTAGCTTTCATGGAAAATCCAAGGGGTTAAAGCTCTGCAGAGGACAAGGTAACTGTGAGATTTCGTTTACATGGCTCACAAGTGAATGCCATGTTTCCTCTGAATTGTTTTTACAGTAAACACCTACATAAATAGCATAATTTTGAAGTTGAAGCCCATTGCTTCAAAATGAGAGAAGTCAAAACCATGCAATCTTCTTATTAGCTTAATATTGGAATAATATTTCCAGGGTCCATTTTAGACAATAGCTGTCAGCTTACTCTTATTTTTTTAAAAAGGAAATATTAGTATTTTTTCTCCAGCATACATGACTCATAAAAGACTCACATAATTTGGAGTATTTTTATGCAGACATGCTATAAATTCTTATTTTCCTTGGTCACTCAAATAATTAATTGAAAATACAAAATGTTAGCCCTCCATATTACAAACTATTTTATATATGCCCCTCAATTAAGGGTGACACATCTTAAAACATTAGTTTGTACCTTGTTTCTGCTAGTGCATAAGATACACTTAATTGAGTTCGAAAAACAATTCCCTGGGATGGAAGAACAAAGTTAAAACTTGTTATATAATGGGTTCCACTTAGGTTTATAAGAAAATTGTGGCTAAAGGGTACAAACAGTGACCGTGTATCCTGCTAAATTTCTTTTTCTCTCAGGAGCAAGCCAGTATATAGAAATTTAGATTTCAGAGGTGGGGAAGGACAGGATGAAAAATACTGCACATTGAAAACTTAAGTATATGAAATCTTCACACTTACATGTATTCTTACTTAAATATTTGGTAGATCTTTAAGGTGGAATCACTCTTCCTAAATGACAACCTTAAACCAAAGTGGCTGGGTTTGGAGGTGGGGATCTGCCCTGGGTCTGCTGCTGAATGTTCTTCTAATGGTATTTGAGGACAGAGGAAGGAGATTCTGAAGCAGTCAAGTAGGGAGATAACGGTTTCTCCCATTGCCCAAGTCTGGAGAAAAGGGGTTTTGCCTGTGGTCTGATGGGGATGACACAATGCATTGGGGATGGTGGGGTGATGATAATAGTCACATATTTCACAAAGTGTGTGCACTTGTCACACAGGTTAGGCAGCCCATGGACATCATTGGCTAGGAGCAGGTGTCCTGGGGTTTCATCTCATTCAAAGAGTGCTGCTTTTGAAAGCCATTCCTATTTAATGCATTTTGGGGTACATTCTGTAGCAATCCAAGCCTGCTTTCTTCTATGTTAAGCATTATTCACAATGTTTCCGTAGGCACCTGCATCTCCTTTGTGCTGTCTAACCTTAATCTTCTAAGTTCCATGCACTCTCTGTGTGCATTCAGATGAGATGCAGGCACAACGAGGGTTTTAAAGTGCCATTTCAGCAAAAATGAGCACAAAGAAAAACAAATCACAAGTAAAGTAAAATCACAGGTAAAACTGAGAAACTGTGTCTTAAACGGGCACTCTACAAAATCTATAAGCACTCTGAATCTATTCTGTGTTTATGAGTGTGTATGTGTGTGTCTGTGTGTGTACATGACGAGTTTTAAGATTTAAAGCTATCATTGTTCTCAAGACACGGAGAGATTATAGTGATTTTTTTTTCCTTCCCCAAAATGTCTACAGGGAGGCATACATTTCTCCAATAACTGTGTGTGTTAGAGAATAGTTGACAAGCACATGCTTTTAAAAGCAAAACGATATGATTGCGAATACTAGATATTTTATATTCTAAGACTGCAACCTTGAGCAATTCGTTTAATCTTCTGTACCCTAGTTTCCTCATATGAAAAATGAGACGGTCTACACCCTGGGACTGGTAAAAGGATTAAATGATTAATGCATATAACCTATGCAGAACAACACATTTTGATGATTATTTGAAAGTTTTAAAACAAGTCATTGCTCTGTAAATGGTTTACTCAATGCTTTTAGAAAATCTCTTAAGCATTTGTTTGAAAAGTTTGTCTGTATGTAATGCATATCCTTATGAATTGTTATGTTCTTTTCTATTATTATAATTTGAAAACTGTAATTGCTCTGCTAGAATTAACACCTGAAACCCAATAACACAGGCAGCCCAATCATGTTAGTTTGAAAGCTGTGTTCATAATGTATATCCTCGTAGAAAGAGATGTTGCATAAAAATGAAGCATAATAATGGTTGTAATATTCAAAATTAGGTACCGTTTGATTTGTCAGTTTTTATGGGAATTTTTAGGGTTCTATTTTAGGGTGCCAGAAATACATCTCGCCATTTATTTTCTTCTGAGTCCAAGGCCCTGTGTTTAGGGCCTGGGGCTGAGAAAGATTTTTCTTGTGGGTATCCTTCCAGCTGTGGCTGTTGGCAATTCGTCTTAGTCTCCAAAGACTCCCTCTCCAGCCTGTTTAGGAACCAGTGACCTCAAGAACTAGTGTGAACATTC
This sequence comes from Papio anubis, assembly GCF_008728515.1. Classification (NCBI taxonomy): domain Eukaryota; kingdom Metazoa; phylum Chordata; class Mammalia; order Primates; family Cercopithecidae; genus Papio; species Papio anubis. The sequence goes on from NC_044996.1 coordinate 139,679,266, forward strand.
CCCTTTAATAAATGTCGCGTGTTAATTCCAGCCAGGGTTTTCCCCTGGCTAATTTATCTCATTTTCCCTAATTCTCTTGTCTCTAGAGGAAACAGGATTATTTCTGGGTGTTCTAAGTATTTACACGGATGGTCATTTTAGAGACGGGTAGAGTTACAGTGGACCTTTTCCTGTATCCCCATTTCTTTCAATATAATAACGAGAATTTGCAGACAAAGTGTCACTTTTACTTCCTTAGCATAACCTAGATTTTTTTGAACCAGATGGCCTGGGAGATGGGACATATGAGTACATATTCTGGAAGTTCTGAGAAAGAACAGAAAAAACTGCCTTCATATCTGGCTGCTGGAACTAGCCTGCTAATTAATGGCTAAGTCAAGGTGCATCTGGCTGCACATAAAAATAATTGAAAGAACTTCAACATCAGAGGAAGGCAGCCCACAGCCAGCATGGGATGAGACAGAAAAAAGAACAATATGTAACCACTAAAAATGACCCCAAATCCCCTTCTCTTCCACTGCTTATTTTTACCAAAAAGAATGCTAGTCATGCTCTGGTCCTGTGACTTTCTGGCTAAAGGTTATTGACATCCCATTATCCTGATAGCAACCAATCCAGGAACAAGTTCTTGCTCCTCTTAGCACTTCTAAAACAACCCAGTCTAAGCCCAAACCCTTGACCAGCCCATCTGAATCCCTCTCCAAGGTAGCTCATCGTTCTCCGTGTATGCCCTCCCTCTGTTGAAACAAGTTCCTAAACCCAAACTTGACTTCAGATGCGGTTCCAGGTGGTATTTGATGACTGCACCTAATCAGTTCTGGTACATGCAGCTATAAAATGATGCAATGTTTTTATTGTATTTTTTTTTGCTTTCTTACTTATTATCGCTGTCTCAATCACCCTTGAAAAGAGGACAGTCATTAATTTCTCAAACAGATTGTTCTACCTCCTTAATGCTTTCCTTGTATCCAGAGCCCTCTTACTCTGATACAAACTACCCTCATGGTTACTTCTAAAGTGGACAGTTCTCCATCCTTTGCAACCTAAAAGAGTTGGGGTTAGTTGAGAATCGGCAACATGTGCACCACTTTGAGAGCTCATTGTAAATGCAGACACAGGTTCACCACAACACAATTGAATAAGGATCTGCACTTGAAGCAGACGTCCTACATGTTCCTAAGAACGTGAATTTTTGAGAATTACTGCTAAATGTCCCAACTGCACTCATACACCACTTTGGTGCAATCATTTGGCATCTCCCTGACTTTGGGACAAAGCCCAAACTCCCTGCTTTGCCTTTGGAGGTTTTTTATCAGCCAGTTTCTTTCTGCCTCATATTTCACACCTTTCTAAAAAATACCTTGAATTTTTCACCCAGGATGCAGGAGCATGGTTCCCCAACTTCCTGTCTTCTCACTTCAAAGGTGTGGAATTCTATCCTCCCCACAACACACCACCCACTGTCATTTTTTCTACGGAGTTGGAAAGGCCTGGCTTAGGTTTCTTCAGACAGAATATGTTCCCAATCTTCACAGACTAGGTTAAGGGCAGTGTCCAGACATTTATTAGCACCACTTATTAGCATGGGTGCCATCTCCATCTCCAGCACCCCCTGCCTCTCCTTGCTTCTGTGTTTCTCTGCCTTCCCCTTGAGGTTTATGATGTGAGAAGTTTTTTCTTCAATTTTAACACCAGCCCAGCACAGGGCCTGGGACAGTGGAGATATCCAGTAAAGGATTGTTGAATGAATGAATGAATGCATATATTTTTTAGCATCCTTGGGTTATTCATAATGACCAAGAATGCACAAAATAGTCAAAACAAGAGTGATTCTCCCTTCAGCTGAAATTTGCTAAAAATTAGACTTTGAATGCCTGAAGATGACATTCAATTAAATATGTATAAGTATATATGTATGTGTGTATATACATGTATGTTTATATGTGTTTAATGCAAATGCTGAGATTTAAGTGCATGCATATCTATGAATATATCTATGTAAATTATGTGTATGTATATATGCATGTGTGTCTATGTGTGTGTATATTCAGTAATGGCCCTTTTCCAAGGCGGATGCGTTCAAAACTCAGTGGATACCTGAAACCACAGATAGTTCCAAACCCTTTATATACTATGTATTTTATTATATATATACACTTTTGATAAAGTTTATAAATTAGAGGCAGTAAGAGATGAACAATAACTAATAAAATAGAACATTTATAACAATATACTGTCATAAAAGTTATGTGAGTGTGGTCTCTTTCAAAATATCTCATTGAACTGTACTCGCATATTTTTAGACCACAGTTGTCCACAGTACCTGAAATTGCAGAATGTGATTCCATAGATAAAGAGAACTAATGTATTTTATATATATGTATACACACACATGCATAGGAATGTATATATGAACACATTAAATGTGTTATAGATGTGTGTGGATATATGAGTGTGTGTGCACATATATATGTGTGTGTATATATATGTTTAATGGAACTGGCATCTTCAGGAATTTAAGTATGTGCTGTCTATGTATATATTTATATATGTAATATATATGCATGTATGTGTGCATATACAGTGCATATAATGTATACATGTACAGTCATGCATCACTTAACAATAGGGATAAATTCTGAGAAATATATCGTTAGGTGATTTCATCGTTGTGCAAACATCATGTAGCGTACTTACACAAACCTCGAGGTGCAGCCTACAGTACTCCTAGGCTCTATGGTATAGCCTAGTCCTTCCAGACTACAAACCCGTGCAGCACATGACTGGAGAGAAGACCCTAGGCAACTGTAACACAATGATAAGTATTTGTGTATCTAAACATAGAAAAGGTACAATAAAAATATGGTATTATAATCTCATGAGACTGTCATCATATATGCTATTTGCATTTGTCAAAAATATGCTGTGCATGATTCTATACATAATGCATATATAGGATATGTACATGTATATACATCTATAATGTATATATACATGTACATATATGTGTGTGTGTATGTATTTCTCCTGTGTGCCTTCACAACATGATTGAGGCAAACAACATCTGAAGAATTTAGGAGTTCACATATGTCAGAGAGTCCCGGTCCTTGCTATCTTTCTTTCTCTGATACTTAGCTAGGATTATCACAACATGCAAGGCCTTGACTTACAAGTGTTTGCCGTGTTAACTTCTTGGTGAAAAGATTTGGGCTATGAGGATATACTATCATGTTATCCATCAAGTTCTCCTGTCTAATAGGGGCTAGTGTCCTCTGAACATCTTCCATTATGAAAGGGGAGCAATGCATGTGCGTGTCCCTTAAGGCTACTGTGAAAGTCAAATAAGGTCGCGATGGTTGGATGCACAGGAAGGAATTGACAAATGGACTCCCATTGGTATGATAGTGATTTTCTGCCTCTTGAGTTTCATTCAGCAGAATTTCTTGCTGTCACTTGAAAGTTTACTCACCTAAGGCTATTTTAAAGTGTTTTGTCAACCACAATTCCAAACACAGTGACACAAGAATGAGCAGGGGTAGATATAACAAATCCAAACACTCCGTTTCAGGCAGTGTCATCTGAGGCGCTTCACCAAACAGGGCTTGGTTTTCCAAAATCAGGCCAGCAGAGCCTCCTCAACTGTGCAGCTGGCCAAAGCTAAAGAAATCATCCCATTACCAAATGTATTTATCCATTTGTAGCCTATGTCAGCTGCATCACTTAGCTTTTACAAAGAAAAAGGCATTCAAAGAACAACAAAAGTAAATAAAACACGCCACCTACCAAGAAAGAACGGACGCATAATTATTTGCACAAAGCATTAGAAAATACTGTGATATTTTATTATTAAAAATGCTGCTGAAAAGTTTATACATATGTGTCCGGCCATATATATCTTCTATCATTACTTAAGGCAAAATAAAAAACAAAATTGCAAAATAATAACCCAAGGAACCATTAAACCCTGCGTGCCTTTGAAGATCAAGAATAAAAGCCTAGGAAACGATTTTTTTTTTCTTATTTTTCTCATTTTTTTTCTTTTTTCTCTTTTTCATAGATAGCAAGTATATTTTTTTCTCATAGAACTCTATGAAGATTCTATAACTTCTTTCCATGTAGAAATAAGATATCATTTAAGATGTACTAAATCACTTTTGATCATAATCCCCTGTAAAAGCTAAAGTTATTCACTTAACAGGAACTCTGTTTTTCCTTATTCAAATGTCACAAGCCTGACGCGTTACTGTACATATTGCTAGCAGGAGACAATTGGAAATACTAAACAAATACTGGAATTCACATTACAGACAGACGAAACCAGCATGGGTGCCACATATCACTTCCTTTGTAGTTTCACGGAGAGCCTATTTGTGGTTGCTCAGGTGGGGTCATACACTGCTTGCAGAAATGGCCTGATCATAGCTCTATGAAACAATGAATTGGGAATGAAATCTTACCATGACACCTCTCTGTAGGACAGAAATGTTGCTTCACGTGTGCTAAGTTGAGATAATAATATTTCACATATTTATATACAGAGAATCACTCTCAAATTTAACCCAAGATAAGCAATAGGATTTGGGGATGACTTTTATGCATTTCTAAAAACACTTTTCTTTTTTCTAGAGGTCACTCTCAAACACTGATACATCACTATAGTTTGAGTGTAGGGATTCAGTCATCAAAGGCTGTTACTGCAAAAGAGCCAGGCAGCTGGACAATTTTTATGAGGAATGTCCACTTTAGCAGAGAGATTTAAGACTGGATTTCTAGAATAACCCACAATGGAGCCGAGGGACATGATCTTCAAATATCTTTGGCTACTGTTTCTTGGTAATGCAATAATTTTTGAAAGACAAAATATAAAGTAACCGTTGCTACTATGTTTCCTTCCACCTTATAACACTCAAAACTTTCCTGAAAATGAGAAGAGAAATGAGAAAATGACAAGCTATTGGAAAGAAAAATCTCTGATCCCTAGGTCACCAATTTAAAATGGGTGAATAATTTCCATTCAATGTCTTCTCAGTGAAGTTATCCTAATTTCCCAGAAAACCCATGCAAAGCAGTTTTAATGTTCTATCCTTTTCTTCCCCCATTCTTCTACAATATTCATCATTTGGTGACCAGATATACAAATTCACAAAAAGTGATATTTTCAGACAATCATTTGTTTGATCCCAAAAATGATACAAAAAATTTTTAAAAACCTGCTTACTGATAAATAAGGGACCGAGTGCTTAAACAAAAAGGAAAGACACATGTCTTCCTTCAATCTGATTAGCTAAGCTGAGCAGGTACTTCATCGGCCAAACCCTCCCGCAGCTGCTAGGGAACACAGAGCCGTATTTACTCCACGGGGCATAGCCCCACCAAAGGCAAGCTTTCTTCTTTTTTTGGCAGGGCCCTGAAATGGGAAGCAACTCTTCCTAAACATATTCAAAGGGCCAGAGCTACAGAATGGGACTTGTATTTTTGTTTCTCCCTGCTGATTCTCTGTGTGTGCATGTCTCTAATTTAACAAGCTGTAAATACATTCCACTTTGGGGACTCATCTCTGTACTGCAATTTCATGAAGGCTAACACATACGAGTCAAAGTTTTTCAAAACAATAGTCTCCTAAGAATGCTCTTGCATGCACCTGTGCAACCTGACGGGGGAAATAGGCCACACAGACCGTCTGGGTCTTCTGTGGGACATCACATCCTCCTACAAATGAGAATCTCATGTAAGAAAATCCCATGTCTTTGTTTACCACAAGTAATTAAGAAGAAAAGCCTCTTTTGTTGGGGAGGAAACAGAGCTGATATGACTAATGTGTATATATATATATTTATATACATACAGAGCACAATGAAAAGCACAACCTTGCTAAAAGCTCTTTCAAACTGAAAACACCAATAAAAGCTTTTTTTCTTGTTTGTCTGTTTGTGGTTTTGTTTAAACTCACAGCTATATACATTTTTAATTTTTACAAAGTTTCTTAAATATAGTTCAGGCTGGCAAAACACCTCTTTGCACAGAACCATACAGATTTCACTGCGTAGTCCATTCTTTTATTTTAATAATAAATTTCTACGTTTCCTTCTCTCTGGATTACAGCTCCATGTGCTGGGCAAAAGCCCATTGACGCTTTCTTCACTTAAGGAGAGCCATCCATTGTGTGGCACAGAAAGAAATGTTTACATTTCCATTGTAATTAAAAAATATTCAGTGTCCTTGGGTGAGTTTCAGAAGTGTCAGCTGCTTCCATGATGTTAGAAACACCCAGGTCCTTGAAATGGTGATGTCCTATCACACTAAACATCGGTTGGAGTGGTAGAGATCTTAAAGCAGTATTGTAACAGAAATGTGTACCTTTCACATTTCATAGGGTCAGAAGTCGATCTCGTAATACTGGAAAACACCAACGAGAAGGGTCTGCTGGGATGGGATGACTGCCTTTTTGCATTTTTGTCTTAAGTCAGTGGGACAAAAACATTCCTGGTTTGGAGACTTTCTTTCCCTCTTTCTTTATCTCTTCTATGTTGCTGAGCAGGTGGTGCAGAGGGATAGGAGGGGAAATACGGCCAAGCTATACTCTAGTGGTGGAATGTCCGTGGGGTAAATTTGTACTGTTTTGTCCTCCACTGAAGGTGTTAAAAGTGTGCAAAGGCTGCATCCCCGTCAGTGTGTTTGGAATCATGGTGATGGTGTTTGGCGTCATAAGTGGGATATCATCTGGCGACCGGCGCAGCGTGAGGGTGTAGTCTGGTGGGCAGGTGAGCCTCAGCGTGTCATGTGCCTGCAGCGACTCACACTCGTGATCGTGTTCCAGCTGCTTCATCTGCAGAGACATGATCTCTTCGTTCTGGATGTGAGCGATATCATTTGTGGTGTTTCTCTGGGGACTCGGGCGCCTGTGAGTCTCATGGCGCCTCTTGTCCTTTTTGTAGTACAGAGCCGCAAAGGCTAAAATGTTGAGGAAGAGGAGCGATGCCCCGACGGCAATGGTGACACTTAATTCAGTGGAATAATCCCGTTTGGTTTCAATGAGGACAGTTGTGTCCTCGGGCCCCGTTTTGTGAGGGTCCTTAGAGTGTTTGGGATTGTTGGCAGGAGTGATTGCTGGGCGTTTGGTCGTTGGCCATATCTTGGCAGGTGATCGGCGGGTACCATAGGGAAATGATGTCATGTCTGGAGGAGGAACCTTTGTGGTTGTTGAAACGTACTGGAATATCTCGTTCAAGTTGTGCAAATGAGGAACGAGTTCCAACCAGAAAGCCACTTTCGTTGCCCGGTAGTGATCTCTCACTCTGGGTTTCAAGCCTATATGCAGGTAGAGCTGGTCTTTGGGATTATACTTGGACCAGGCCACTTCTTCAAAGCGGTTGGGTTTTGTGTGAATGAACTTGGTATCCTGAGGAACTGGTTGATTTGGATCACTGGGGTAGAAGGAAGAAAAAAAAGAAAGGTCATACTCTTCCACATGTGACATGAAATTATCTTAAACCAATAAATCAGGAAGTTACAATCTGCTCTTCATATATATTTTTCAATGAGCACAAAATACCCAAGCAGCAAAGGTACATTCTGCTTTAATCCTAGACATGTCTACCATGTTGTCTTTTCCCTTAAAAATTGCTTATTTTTCTTTTAAATATAAACCCTGATAGCAATATTATGGCATTTTTATAACATGTCTACTATTTTTAAGGCATCAAATGATCTTCAAAAATAAAGGCAAAAAAGGAAAACTAAGTGTCTCTAGGAACAATTTCAGTATTTCAAGTTTCACTCTCTTGAACTGGAAAACTCATCCAGGAGGGATTTGCTCCAAAGGGATATTTGGCAAGGTCTGGAGACATTTTTGGTTTTCATAGATGAAGGGTTGTTCTATGAAGGGTGGAGGTCAGTGATGCCACTAAACACCCTCTGGTGCACAGGAGAGACCCCCACAGCAAGGAAGTTATCTGGACCCAAATGTTAACAGTACTGAGGTTGAGAAATTCTGATTAAGAAGCTATTGTTCAAGAAATGGGCATTCTCTTTCTTGCTCAAGAATTTCTTTGGAAGTAAATGAATAAATGTTGCAGTTTTAGCAATGAAAATTGATATTAACAGTCAAAAATTGGTTTTATAATTAGAAAATGTTTGTAAACAGGCATATACACCATGTGTTTGCTCTCTATTTGAAAGTAAAATACCTAGTCTTCAAAATACCTTTTGAAGACTAAGTCTGGAAAACATGAAAGCACGCTATGTTAGCTGTAAGAAGTTTGCTAAAATGGCACATATAGTTATGATGAGGTTAACATGTTTAAGATAAATAAGACACCCGGAAACAAGCTGAGGGCTGTTACAGATGCTAAGCTGTGCTTGGAAACTATGAGCCAAAGAATTATCTTATTATTATTTGCACAAGTGGGCACAGGTAGAAGGAAAATCATAAAAATTTGGAGATAATTCATAAAACATAGGGCCTTTAATAAACATCTTTGCAACCAACTCTCTTAGGATAACACTTCCTCTTCAAAAAACAAATTACCAAATGCTAATTTCTTCCAGTTTTTGACGGTTTGTAAAGTAAGCTACAAAACAGTTACATCTTAAGGTTTATTTGTTATAAGAAAGATTTGAGATTACGCATGGTAAAATGTTATGTACTAGTTAGTACTGAACATTCAGATGTGATGTGCAGACCCAGGCAAGCAGGGAGTTGCAACATTCTGATCAATGGCTCCAGGTGTGAGTAAGATCTATCTTCCAGGTAACTTCTCCTTGGCGGCACTTTTGTGACACTGCCTCCAACCATTGCATGGCCTGCATGGCAGAAGGCTGCAGGACCAAGGAAGATCATGTATCTGTAGCCATTACCAGACATTGTGCAGGATCCAAACAATATACTTGACTCAGAGGTGACACATTTGCTAAAGGAAGATTTTATCCCCTCAGTCTGAGTCTGTGGTGATGATAAATCATTTCCCTGTATTCAACTTTCTGCAGCTCTGGCTAGTTAACAGCTGTGAAAACTTGAGCAAGTTTTCCAGCCAGTATTGGCCTTAACTTCTCTACATGGTGGATGAGAATATCAGGGTTGGAGGTAAGTGATGAAGGTTGAAAGATAATGACAAAATGTCTGGCATATGGTAAGAATTCAGGAAATATTATCCCCTCTCTTTCAAAATAAAAATTAGAACACCTACAATATTGCAGGGGAGGGAGAACTAGGGAGTGATATACTGTGTATCAGAGTACATACTGTATTTCTATATCGCATACATTGTACAGTGTATAAAAGTATATTGTATATTACATACTATATACAAGGATACTGTATAGCACAGTTTATACTGTATACTAACTGTATACTATATGCAGTATATATATGTGTGTATATTATGTGGGTATATATGTGTATGTGTATATCTATCTATAGATATAGATATAAGATGTATAATGTAATACAGAAGAAAAAGAAAGTTGACCTCTACCTTTTAGTTGAATGCACACTAACTGCTGTGTTTTCACTTTACTAAGAGGGTGAAAACAAATATATATAATCTGATAGGTTCTAATACCATGAGTTTTCTTATTTACTGATAAACAATATATTTGAAAAGTCTTCTGCTTTTTTATTTATTATACATGTATTCTTATATGGTTTTGAAAAAATGTTGGATTCAATGCAACATCTCATGTTTCTTGTGCTTCTTTAAGCTTTCTGAAATAATTTTAAAATTTTCAGTTATTTAATGTGTGTTAAAAGAAAAATAAGTGAATAAATATTTTAGGAAAAAAATCCACTAATATTAGTTATTGATTTTTAATATTCTAAAGAAACAAATGGAAGTGAAGATTCCTCCTTTTTTTCCATGGATCCAATTTTACTGAATTGGGTCTATTAGATGTGTGGCTGTATCATCTATTATGCAGTGAGCATCTAGGAGATGGAGTATTCTGTTCATTTTGGGTACTAGGCTATTTCTGAAGGAACTCAGGGTATATTTGAAAGGTAAAGAAAACACATTTAATTTGTTCTTGAAGAATAAAGCAGAGGATTTGGAAAATCCACAAAAGTGAGCTGCCGCCTGATACGGTCTGTCTATTAAAGATCTCAGAGATGCACAGCCAGAATTCTTAAACCCAGATACACTTGTGGAGATTATGATAGCCCAAGTCATTCTCCCTTACCAAACCCTCCAGACAGTGAGACCTACATGTGGGGTATCAGTGTTCTGTTTTTTAGATTTTATTCAGCATAAGGACTGTTTAAACTCCTGTGAGTAAAATTAAAGATTGTAATGACTGAGGATAGAAACACAAGTTGGTCTCTCCAGTAAAAGACTCAATGCATGTCTCTCTCCTTATCCCCCAGCACCTAACACGGCCATTTCCCCCTGCCCTGTTTTATTTGAGATGTAATCTTGGCAGCAGAGACTCAAGTGCATTTCTAAGGTCTAGTTCATTTCTTTAGCTAGAGATGGATATAGTACTATGATCTCTCTAAAAATGTCTGTGAATCCTCTCAGCTGTTCCTTTAAGTAGCACAGGTTTTCCTTATACCCAAAACATTGTTCGCAGTTAACGATCTGTTACCAAACTAGTTTATTATGCATTCAGTGACTCCTCTGCCACACCAGGTGGGGATGTTCATTCATTCAGCTTAAAATCCCTTTTTGGTAATAAAGGTTGCCTTTACAGCCAGAATTATGCTGCAACTCTGTAACCCATCCCCACTAAATACCTCATTGTAACTTCTTTCTTTCCTAAAGATTTAACAATAGTTGAATATAAATTAATCATAGGATACCAGTACATTCAAAAGCAGTGATGGCATCTGATGCAAACAGGATAGAAATCAATCTGCTGTACAAACCCCAGATTTGATGGAACAACATAAAAAAATCAAAATATGTGTTGACCTGATTTTCCATTACAAAACTCTCTTCTCATTTCTGACTTCCAATAGCACATAAGGTCTTCTACTATATTATTATAATGTATTGTTTGATTACTTTAAAGCACTGTTCTTTGTCATACCTTATAAATAAACCAAGATTCCCCTACTCCTTTTTGTCCATCTCTTTCCACACAGACCTCAAAATGAAAGAATCCTGGATCAATGAGCACCTAAATTTTGTTGATCAGCTTGGCCAAACCCCTTTTCTCCTATTCCCAAAGTAATTTTACAGGAAAAGGACTTTAATGCTCTAGAACCCTTTTCAAACTTCAGAGTTAGTTTTCACTTTTCCTTGATGCTGCTCAGAGTCAAGGAAAGATGTACTTTTCCAAAAATGGTCTCAATCTACCTTATTTCTACAATGCCTCTGCATGTTTGAGCTTACACAGTTCTCTTGCAGCATGATTTTAGTCCTCTGACCTGGACTAACATTGAAACTCCTCCTTGCTACAGGGGAGAATCCCGCTCAGGCACAGGCCTGGGCAACTGCTTCCCTATTCAAAACAATAATAAAAAAGAAATAGCAAGGATTACTTGAGGCCCTGGCATTCACTGATTTCAATATCCTGTCTTGATCAAGGTTTTCATAATTTAGAGCCTCGGCAGCGACTTCCTCCTCATTTCTACTCTGTGTACTCGCTGCCTCCGCCTTTCCAAGATGGGAGAGCCCTCTCACCTAATGCTACCGTGAAAATATGCAGCTGACATGATCTATAAGCAAGGATCCAATTGTCCCTCCCTTCCTCCTTCTTTCCTTCCTCCCCTCCTCCCTTCCCTCATTTCTCTTTCTTACCCTCCTTTTCCCTGTTTTCCTTCTTTCCCTCCCTCCCTCCCTTCTTCCTCTCCTCCCCCATCCCCTTTTTCCTTTTTCCTCCCTCTTCCTTCCTTCTTTTTCTCTCCCTCCATTTTTTCCTTCCCTCCCTCGCTACTCTTTCTTTTCTTCATCTCTTCTTTCTCCCTCCTCCCTTCCTCTCTTGCCTCTTTTCTTTCTTTCCTTTCCTTCCTTCCCTCTTTTCTTCCTTCCTCCCTTCCTTCCTTTCACCTTCCCTCCCTCCTTCCTTCCCTTCTTCTTTCCTTCCTCTCCTCCTCCCTTCCCTCTTTCTTTCCCTCCTTCCTCCCTTCCTTCACTCCTTTCTTGATTCCCTCCCTCCCTACTTTCTTCTCTTCTTCCCTCCCTCCCTCCTTCCCTCCCTTCCTTCCTTTGTCCCAACTGTCTTTCCTTCATTTCCTCCCTCCTCCCTTCCTTTCTTTTCTCTGCCATTAACATCCCAACATAATTTTTCTGTGCCCATCCCAAATCCAAAGGTTTATGTATACCAGGTATACGTGCCTTCAAACCTAGACTAAAGGTCAGAACCATCTGCTTTGAGATGTCTGCATAGAAGCATCCAGACACCATCCTCCTCATCTCGGCAAACACGTGCGCCATTGAGAGACTGTGCTGTGTCTGCAGGTTTAGAACGCCTGACATAACGCCCACTGAGAGTGGTGAAGCATGTCCTGGCACAATGCGATCCTCTCTCCACGGCACCGTGTAGTGACAGACACGCTGGGAGCTATTCTTGTTTCCTCCCGTCACCTCCAGTGCTGGAAGGGAACAGTGATGGTATGCAGAAATATGCCCTCCTGTTCTGTGAGTCATCGTCTGAGTGTGTGCTCTGCAGAACGGCGTTAAACTTGGCAGCTCACAGGATGACAACAGATAAGGTGCATCCCATACTTTCTCCTTACGGGCATCAGGTTGGTTCGTTCTCTGCACCTGGTGACCAGGGACTCCTTCTCTGCCCTGGAGTGATCGGGCCACCACCCAATTTACAATAAACAAATAACTAGCAGCTGCAACTGAGGTCCTTGTCATCCACTGACGAATACCTAGCTCACCAGACTGTGCCTGACGGTGATATTCCCCATTTCCTTCTTTTATGGAGCTGCCATGGAGGTGTGATCACTTAATCTATTTGTATTTGAATCCACACGTTGCATTTCACATGGGATGTAAGTTCTGAGTAACTTCCTTGAGGAATCATTTGAGTCATTCTAATACCTTTCCAATGCATTAAAAGAGCTCACTGCATTAATACACTCAGTGTTATTTCAGGGATGTTTCCCATGGGCGGAAGAAACAAAAATAGAGGCTTCAGACGGACTGACATTCGAGCTCTGGGTACCTCAATGAACTCTCTCTACCAGCAGCTTTTGATTTCAGTAGCATCAGAGTGTTTCTCCAAGTTCCAGCAGTAATTCCTTCCTCATCTCTTCCAGTCATGTCAGGGCCTTCATGAAAGCTAGACGAACCCTCAACACAGACCATGAATGGCAACATGAATGTATTCCCTAAATGCAGGGGGGAAACCACAGGCTCTAAGCCAAGTGGTTTTAAGAAACAGATTCATGGCATGAAAAAGCACTCAGTAACAGAGAGAGCACTGTGGTATTCTCACGGCTCTCTCAGACCTTCATGATGTCTTGGTAAAAGCATCCATTTGGTGCCAGCAGTGATAACGATCACCTCATGGAACTAATTAACTTCCTTTATCTTTTTCTGTCTTTTTTCCTTTTTTTTCATAATGAGAGAGCCAGTCTCAGTCTCACAGCCCTTGGGAGTCAGGAAGAGCTAATGAGAATTTAACAGCATTATTTAGATTTCACTATTGCTTTAATGGTTCTATAAAATGTATGAGGAATGATTCTAGCTTTCCACTTAAGATAATCATATAAAGTTTATTTTCAAATCATGTAAGGAGGAAAAGAAAAAGCATATGGTTTTAATAAAAGTAAGTAAAGAGAGTGTTTACAGACCAAGTCAGTAATACCTTTAGATGCCAATGTAGTGAAGATTGAATGAGTATAGCCATGTTGATGGAAGTCTTTAGGCTTCAAGAAGATGAAATTCTCTGCAAGGGCAGACACCACTTATCTTAGTGCTGTCACAAAAGAGGGCCTGGCCCTGGCTTCACAAGGTATTAGAGATTGAATACTGGCTCCCCGTAAAGTAAGATACGTTGAAGTCCTAACCCCAGTACCTCAGTATGTGAGCTTATCTGGAAATAGGGTAACTGCAGATATGACTATTTATGTTAAGATGAGGTCATACTGGAGTAGGGTGAGCTTCTAATGCGCCTTGGCAGATGCTCTTATAGGAAGACAGCCATGTGGAGACAGAGACACACGGGGAGGCCGTAAGATGACAAACACACAGAGTGGGGTGGTGCAGCTGCAAGGCAGGAATGCCAAAGTCTGCACCCAAACACGAGTAACTAAGAAGCAGCAAAGAAATACCTTCCTATAGCTTTTGGAGGGAACTTGGCCCTGCAAGCACCTTCATTTGCAACTTCTGGCCTTAGGAAGTGTAAACCGATAAATTTCTGTTGTTATAAGACACACACTTTTTGGGTTTTTTTTTTTTTTTTTTTTTTTTTAAGACAAAGGTTTCGTTCTGTCGCCCAGGTTGGAGTGCAGTGGTGCAAACATGGCCCACTGCAGCCTCGACCTCCTGTGCTCAAGTGATCCCTCTGCCTCAGCCTCCTGAGAAGCGGAGACTCTCGGCCTATGCTACCATGCCCAGCTAAATTTTTTCATTTGTTTTGTAGAGATGGACTCTCACTATGTTGCCCAGGCTGGTCTTAAACTCGTGGCTTCCTCAGGCGATCCTCCTGCCTTGGCCTCCTAAAGTACTGGGGTCACAGGCATGAGCCACTGCACCCAGCACAGACATACAGTTTTTGATACTCTGATAACAGCAGCCCTAACAGACTAATAAACAAGGTTTACTTTTTAAAAAAAAAGTATAATTTGATTTCAACAATTTATTCACACAAGAAAGAACCTTTCAGTGATAAGACAAGCATTTCCATCAAATGTGGGTCCCTCTTCCCTTCTCCTCCAGGTAGCCTTTCTCAGACCAAATCTACAAAGCCTGATTATTGAAAGTTGGTGTCCAGGTGATACCTTTTCCACTACAAAAACATGCTGTACTTTTGCCAAGAGCACAAAACATTCTTAAACCACTCCCCACCCAAACCACTTTGGAATCTTTGTACAGTATGCCAGCTGCTAAACACGTAGGCATTGAAACCACCAGCATTCTCAGATCTTCTAAGGATTACTGTGCATAACTCATGTGTGGCAGGGCCACTGCAGTCTCAGAGCCTCATTCCGCATGGGAAGATTTACCCTCCCTGGGCGACAGGCACATCTCTCTCTCTCTCTCATTCAGTGTAAAGAGGCTCAGGGTGACGATGGAGGCACACACTGGTAGAACAGAATGACACCCCATCCATTTCCACAGTTACATTATTAGACAAGAGAAAATGAAAAGATGCCACAATGTCTGGAGCTATTTAGGATGTTTTGGGTTCTTTTCTCCCATGGTTTGCAGAGAATCCGCTCGGCAGAATATTGGCAGACTCGGTTGTATATGTGCTTTTTGTATATTTTATATTTTCTACTATATTTAGGCCAATAAATGAGCTTTCCTGTGAGATACACATATATGTGTGTTTGTGTGTATGTGTTTATATATGCAAGCCATATAGCAATATGATACAAATATCATATATTTTATTTGCTCTATCTCTATAGCTATTTATATAGCAAAGAAAATACAAATATATATTTGTGTATGTATATACATATTTGTATTTGTATATATAGTATATATATTTGTATTTGTATACAAATATATATACTATATATATTGTATTTGTATATATAGTATATTTATTTGTATTTGTATATACAAATATATTTGTGTGTGTATATATACAAATACAAATATATATGTACTATATATTATACATATGGGAATATCTATATTTTTATAGAGACATTAAATATATATAGGAATATATATTTATATTTCTGTATAATTATTATGATATGTGTTTTCATTCCTATGGCCAGGCAATCAACACAATTCCCCAAGTGGTGCATGTGCTGTGATACCCTCACAAATTAACAAAAGAGATATGGTTGAAATTAGACTTAAAACTCTGTAATCAGGGCTGGCGTGGTGGCTCACACCTGTAATCTCAGCACTTTGGGAGGCTGAGGTGGGAAGATCGCTTGAGCCCAAGAGTTTGAGACCAGCTCGCGTGACACAGCAAAACCCTGTCTCTAACAAAACAAAATTAGCTGAGTAAGTTGGTGTGCATCTGCAGTCCCAGCTATTCAGAAGGTTGATGTAGGAGGATCCCTTGAGCCCAGGAGTTTGAGAAAAGCCTGGGCAACATAGCAAAGCTGTCTACAAAAATCCATGTAAGGGCATGGAGGTGCACGCCTGTAGTCCCAGCTACTCAAGAGGCTGAGATGATGAGAGGATCACATGAACCCATGAGTTTGGGGCTTCAGTGAGCTATGATTGTGCCAGTACACTTCAGCCTAGGCAACAGAGTGAGACCCTGTTTCTACCAAAAAAAAACAAAAACAAAACCGTTTAATCAGCTATTAACAGAACCGTCCTATATGTATGAGTCCTGCACCTGCAGGCAGGAACTCTGGAATTCCCAATGGGCAATTAGAACTCTAGTAAAAATCTGGTTTGACAGTTGTTTTACGCCTATAACACTTTAGGAGTAAAGAAAAAAATGAGTTCCATAGATGTTGCGGGAGAAGCTGCCTGTTACTGCGTGTGTAAGCGTATATCTGTGTGTATATGTGTGCACACATGTGTATGTGTGTGTACGCACGTGTGCTCCTGCAAGTGGCAGTAGAAGCAATACCTATATTGAGGACCCAAACAAGTGACGAGGACAGCGATACCCCAGCACGAAGAAGAACGTACCCAGTTTTGGCGAAGTTCGTCCAGTAGGTCATGACCACGGCGCTGAGCATGACGTCGTTCTTGGAGAAATTACAACTGAAGAGCTCGGTGGGACCGACCATGGGGATGCCGAAGACGTAGGGGACCTCATCGCCATGGGCCGAATCCGCCCAGCTGGGCTTCATTTCGCTTTGGCAGTGATGATAGAAGGCATAGAAGTAGGTGGGGGAGCCGTACTGCGCGTGCAGGTCGGCGGTGGCCACGGCGGGGGCCACCCACTGGTGGTCAGTGAAGAGAGCCACCAGCGTTTTCCGCCGCGTCTCCGGGTTTTCCTTATCGGCCCAGTCTGTGTACATGAACTTGATAGTCTCGCGCAAAGTGTCTTTCCCTTCAGGATAGCCGTAAAGGTTGTCCACGAAGTTGGACACGGAGAAGTCGAAGTCATTGGGCGTCACACCGTCCTCGTTATCCACGATGCCGTCCACGAACTTCAAGCCTTCCCCTTGGTTGACGCCCAGCATGATGTCATAGTTGAGGAACTCGCCTTGCTCCATCAGGATCTGAGGGTCGTCTGGGATGACGTCGCCGTCAATCACGGGCCCGAAGGCTATGTGGTAGGTGGCTGGGGTGATGGTCTGCTGGATGAGCTCCTTGTAGTTCTTGTTCCGCAGGCATTCTACCATGTCCGTGGTGTCCAGCATGTTGCAGCCGACCTTGTCTGCCAATATCCGAGTGTACTTGGCCGGCTGGTAGTTCACTGCCCAGCTGGACAGGGCGGTGCCGCTCTGAATGATGGCCTTCTGGAAGAGACCTGCAGGTGCAAAATTGTGGACATGCAAATGAAAACCCGCAGGACAGAAACGCAGCTTTTACTGAGCAATGAAGGCTGTGATTGTCTCTCAGGCATGTGAATTTCTGGACGTAGTAGCATTCAACTCTGTCAGGGGACCTTTTACCCATTTTCATTTCGATTTCCCCTTCCCCCCTCCTCCTGAACATTCATTTTAGGCAATGTTATTCTACACACACAGACACAACACACACACACACACGAGTTTAAGGAAATGAAACCACATTTACACTTTTCCTGCACTGGTAAAATACATGTGATTTCTTTTTCCTTCCACAATCCAGTGTCGTTTTTGCTTCCTTGCCTCCAGATGCCATATATAAAAACTCCAACAGCAACTGCATTCCCCATTTCCAAGAAAAAAAAAAAATGCTTTAAGCTAGTAAAAGGTCAAAGGCCCTCTTGTCTCACAAGCGAAACTAGGTATCTCTTCATTAGGGGAAAAAAAATAAATCCACTTGAATCAACTTCAGAGTATTAATTCAGAAATGCATTTCTACTTATACCTTGAGTCTAATGAAGATATTAAGATCTGGCAATTAAAATAAATACATTGAGTTAGCTATGCTTAAAGAAATCCTCAACTGGGTGCCTAAATGAGTATTTTTTGAAGTCACTTCTTTCAAAACTACATCCATTGGAAACTCAGAGATGTGTATATTTTATTTTGCCACATATAAAAAATGCTTTGCTTGGTGAGAAACTTGAAAAAGCATGGGTAATTTTAGGAGTAAAATTCTGTGTAGCTTAAAATTCTCCATGAGTTCAGTCTACTACATGGATGTCCAGAAGTATAAAATCTGTATTTTTAACCACGACAGGACAAGAGAGGCGGGCTGTAAAAATCAGCATTCCATTTACGATCGCTTCCCGCCGTTTCCGTGGATCCCAGCCCGAGTCGGGCACTAAAGAGTAAGGCATTCAGCTGTGAGTCCAGAAGTTCATGCCCTGTCGATTTTTAAGGTCACAGAAGCAATCAAATACGAGGAAAATATGATAGTCATCAGGAAGATGTGATTTTAAAGATTGGAGGATTGCCCAAAGATGACACACAGGACTGCAACTTGAAACCAATATGGCTTTGACCAAAATGTCATCAAAGCCATCTTGGGAACGTTTCTGTCAGAAATGTGCAAGTATTGACTTGCATGCTTGGCTCTGAAGATTATTTTAAAATGTCCAAACAAAAAAACAAAAACAAAAACAAAAAAAACCAAAAAAAGTCAATATGTATTCAGTTGGATACTTTCAGTAGTTAAAACATTCAGAATTGGAAAAAATGCTGTGAGAAGTTCCTTTCCTGCCTTTCTCATAACTACTGGCAGTAATTTAGGCAGTAGTGTATATATAAGTAACATACATAAAACATTTATTTGTATGTTAGGGAAGCAGTATAACTCCTGATAAGACTAAAATAGTTGGATAATGAAAAAAAATCACCCATAATTCATACTTTAAAACACAACTCACCTTAGCATAATGAGTATGCTAGGAATTCACTTAATTCTTAGCTCTTTCCCCCCATTCAAATGTCTGTTTTGCATAGCTGAGCCCAATATTTATATAGCTATCTACACTGTGTTTTTCCAGCTGATGTAGATCTTAGGTAAATTCTTAAATTATTGTTATTTTGAGTAAATACATATGGTTCATTATAATTCTCCTCTCCTTTTGATCTTGTAGCTTTTCATTTCATTCTTTGCTATGATACTAATACTGGGGTGAATATCTTCATAAAACTATCACTTTCCACGAGTACTTTGTCTTCATTAGACCACATAACCAGCAAGGAATTCCTAAGGCAAACAGTCTGGGTATTTTTATTTTTATTTCAGACAGGGTATCACTCTGCTACCCAGGCTGGAGTGCAGTGGCGGGATCTCGGCTCGCTGCAGCCTCTGCCTTCCAGGATCAAATGATCCTTCCACCTCAGCTTCCCAAGTAGCTGGGACTACAGATGTGTCACTTTTTTGTAGAGACAGGGTTTCGCCACGCTGCCCAGGCTGGTCTTGAACTCCTGGACTCAAGCAATCTGCCCACCTCGGCCTCCCAAATTGCTGGGATGATAGGCAGGAGCCTGGCTTGCATTTTTCATAATTCTTGATTATATTGATGGGCTGTTTAGAAGCATGCCGTGCAGAAATGACTGATGCAAAGGTATAATAATTTCCAACCTATTGACTTAAATAATTAACACCTCCCTCCAATTAATGTGGCTTACATGTGTTTGATTACTCCTAAAGTTGGTTCTGACTGCTTTCTAAATCTACAATTGTGATTGTATCAATTGAGAAAAGTGAAAATCTAGGTATTTTCAAAAATGCCATATAAATCTCTCTACCAAAGGGTTCATCAGATTCTTCACTTTTCCTGTTTTTGAAATAAAGTTAATACAAACATGAGCCTTTCCTCTTATTAGCACTACTAGGAGATCAAAGGCTATTTGGTCTCACGGGCAAAGCATTATGAACTAAAAACTCAAGGAATTTAGAGTTTGGAGGATTTTAGGAAACCCTCATCTGTCCTATCTTGGAAATTAAGACACTGAGGAGCATAGTGATCCAGAAACTTGTCCAGATGGTGCTGGAAGTGAAGAAAGTCCTGCAGTTACTCTAAAGAAACATGCTTTTTAATTGTATTTATTTATTTATTTATTTATTTATTTATTTATTTATGTTGGGACAGGATCTCACTCTGTCACCCAGACTGAAGTGGAACCTCACAGTTCACTGCAGCCTCAACATCCCTGGCTCAAGCGATCCTCCCACCTCAGCCTCCCAAGTAACTGGGACCACAAGCAAGTGCCACCAGACCCAGCTGGTTTTTATTTTTATTTTTGTACAAAAGGGGTCTTGCTACGTTGACCAGGCTGGTCTCAAACTCCTGAGCTCAAGCCATCCTCTCCCCTCAGCCTCCCAAAGTGCTGGGATAACAGCCATGAGCCACAATATCCAGCTGGTAACTTTAAAAATAATAATTCCAGAGGTCAAGGTGGGTGGACCACTTGAGGTCAGGAAATTCAAGACTGGCCTGGCCAACATGGTGAAAGTCCATCTCTACTAAAAATACAAAAATTAGCCAGGCACAGTGGTGGGCACCTGTAATCCCAGCAACTCGGGAGGCTGAGGCAGGAGAATCGTTTTGAATCCAGGAGGTGGATGTTGCGGTGAGCCAAGATTGTGCCACTGCACTCCTGCCTAGGAGACAGAGTGAGAGTCCCTGAAAATAAAAAAAAAAATCCATGAAGGTTTTGAGAACTTCAGGTTCAGTCAGTGTGGTGCCATTCTGAAGACCACTGATGATACAGAACAAATTACAAAGCTGTCTTGATGACTGAGATGGCTATTAGGGATATTCATTTGCACGTGGCCTGGTAACCCAGGGCTGGATCTGCTCTGCAGATTTTCCTGCTTCTTCCTTTTAGGCCACAGCCAAGAATTTGTGATCCTGTTTCCAGAACCAATTGCCTCAAATTCCTGTGGACTCCCCTTTGAAGTCTCCCATCAGATACTGCAGGGAGCCTCCTTCACAAAGGGACAGCAGGGAATCCACCGAGTGAGCCTCCGGGGAAAGCCTCAGTCACTCCTGCAGGGCTCGGGGTGTGGCTGCCTATGCTGACCATTACTTAGGCAGCATAACCATCTGCCTAAGTGATTACTCCTGATCTTGAACTCCTGGACTCAAGCAATCCGCCCACCTCGGTCTCCCAAATTGCACATCTGGTTGGGTACGGTTGCCTATGCTGACTACCTGTCCATGTGCACGTCTGGTTGAGGTAACATGATGCACATGTGTTTTTGCGGTTTCCTCTTTCTCTGCTTTGCCAACATCAGCTTTTTCCAGGGTAACACCAGGGCCCCAGGGAGGGTTTGGAGCTCCCACAGGGATAAGCAGAGGACCTCAGGCTGACTGACCCAGCAAGGAGGTCCTTCCTAAAAGTCATATTTGCAGGAGAGAGAGGAAGGGAGAGGGGAAAGCAAACTGTGGACACCTCCTAGTACTGCATGCTGATCTGACCAGGAAGGAGGTCCTTTGCTGAAAGTTGTATTTGTAGGAGAGGAAGAAAGGGAGGGAGAGAGAGAGAAAGAAAGAGAGGGACAGAGGGAGAGGGGAGAAAGGGAGAGAGGAAAGGAGATACTGAGGAAGAGAATGGGGAGACAGAGAGAAGGAGAGAGAGGAAAGGGGGGGAAGGGAGAGAGAGGAGGGGGGACAGTGTGAGTGGGAGAGAGAGAGGGAGGGGGGAGAGACAGTAGAGGGAGGTGAGAGAGAGAGACAGAGAGAGTGAGAGACAGTGCAAAAGAGAGAGAGGGAGTGGGCGAGAGGGAGAGGGAGGAGGATGTAGAGAGGGAGAGAGAAGAGAGGATGAGAGAGGGAGAGAGAAGAGTGGGAGGGGAAGAGCAAGAAGAGATGGAGGGAGACAGTCAGGGAGAGAGACACTATTCCTCTGGGTAGAATCTACTTCTAAACAAATGCACCAGACATGTTTCAATATTTCCAGAAGATTTAAAGAATTAATATAAATTAGAGAAGTGACTTCTTAAAAAACATGTGGCTAAAAGCCCTGATGGTTACAAAATCTATACACCCGCATCCCTTATCCACATACTGTCTCTTCCATATCACTCTTACTAAGTTGTAGCTAGAAGTTAATAAAATTTCAAATAGTCAAATACAGTCAGAATGGCAAAAGAAACAAAAGTGTCGAGACTTCTAAAGTAGTTATTTTGTTCCAATCATTGTAACCAACACCTAATTGTCACACATTTAAATTAGGAGAAAAATATTGCTGACCAAGCATGGTGGCTCACATCTGTCATCCCAGCACTTTGAGAGGCCAAGGCAGGAGGATTGCTTGAGCCCATGAGTTTGAGACCAGCCCAGGCAAACACAGCAAGACCACTTCTCTATAAAAAGTTTAAAAAATCAGCCAGTAGTCCCAGGTATTCAGGAGACTGAGATGGGGAAAGTCTTAAGCCCAGGAGTTGGAGGCTGCAATGAGCTATGATCGTGCCACTGCACTCCAGCCTGGGTGACAGAGCAAATGGAACAAAAGCTGACTTAAAAGACATAAAGATGGATTCATCTGATCTTTTGGGCATTTTCTGTTGCCAGAGTGACTTCTAGCAACCCGAACATGCATCTGAGATATGAACTCTGACCATTCATTTCTTGGTTCAGTGCATTAGACTGTCCACCCTGGGGGCGCCATTATTACCTTCTGAGTAGTGGGACAGGGTCAACAGGCTGACACAGGAGGCCCCGGCCCCCGAGCCAAAGATGGTCACTCGCTTGGGGTCCCCGCCAAAGGCTCCCACATTCTCCTCGATCCACCTCAGTGCTTGAATCTGATCCAGGAGCCCATAGTTGCCTTTTGCTGCCTGGTCACCGGTACTTAAAAACCCTACAAAAGAACAAAAGACATTTTTGGTGGTCAAATATAAAAAGTGCATACACATCTCTGCTATTTGAAAAGATATCTCATAGCTTGTCTTCTTCATTCTCTCTCTCCTCAACCCTCACCCCCATAAATTAGAGGAAGAAGAGGAGAAAAAATGTTGTGGCAGAAATAATTATATAAACAATGGTTACTGTTTAGGTTGATGTTATGATACCATGGCATCTTTGGGTATACATGTGGCTAATATAGAAGGCAAAATGAATCTAAAATAATAATAACATGAAGCGATCCCAGAAGA
Organism: Papio anubis; assembly: GCF_008728515.1. NCBI lineage: Eukaryota > Metazoa > Chordata > Mammalia > Primates > Cercopithecidae > Papio > Papio anubis. The sequence goes on from NC_044996.1 coordinate 139,702,515, forward strand.
CGTCATAAATTTTACTAGGTTCAAGGCATCATTTCTGTGCACATTTTCATTTTCTTTTTTGAAAAATGCAACAGACTCCTACAAGAAAGTTTTCAGGGAAAACAGTACGTGTGTGTGGGGTGGGGGGGGCAGTGGGTGTAAGTGCACATGTGTGTCTGTCTAAGAATATGTCCTTGTATATAAAGGCAGTGTGCGCCTGTTTTTCTCACTGAATTAGTTATTAACATTTTGTTTTAACTCCTTTTAACGCTTAAGAAACAAAGTAAGTTACAGACTCCACTAGATCCCACTCACAAATAGTATGCCCCTCTATTTTCCTACATAGCAAAAATATGAGTTACATACAAAAAAAATGTAATTATTGAACCTCACCCAAAAGCTAATGAATATTCACATCTCCCCAACTGTTCCCAAAATATCAGTAGCTGGCCCTCCTTATTTTAAAAGGAAGGATTCTGTGAGTTGAGGATCTAGATTTTACTCAAGGCATACAATTCTTAATTTCTCCTTAGTAGTTGAAAAATGGCAATTTTGGTATTAATGATAGCAAAGTTACGAGTTAATCTGTTTTATTGTTTGTTCCTTTCGCATTGAAAAAACAGCTTGACTTGGAAAAACTGTTTTCCTCTGATGTTTTGGAGTCATGTTTCGGAAGACATACACTCTCCTACTCAGATTCAAAACTAGGAATATTTTCTAAAGCATCCTGCAAGTTTAATTCATTGCATAAACTTTAACCCAACTTTATGTCCAAATCTGTACTAGATATGCCTTCCAAAAAGACAAAGAATTTTAAAAAGTTTTTTTTTAACCATTTCGCGTCCTTATTTGAGCCTTCCCCAAATACCCAACTATGGTATCTGCCCCTTCTATACAATTTCTTTTTTCCAAGAGCTATGCCATTCACTCATTTCAAGGGATGCTTAGTACACAATTATGGCCACCTGCAGTCATGTTTGCATGAAGACAGGCTGCTTTAAGCCCTAAAATAACATCAAATCAATTCCTCCAAAGCACATCCCTAACCAAAGTTGATGGCATTCCAAGGAGTGACTGAGTGCTGGTTTCTACTTTTAAAACAAAAAGTAGAGGATGAGGCTGCATACCAACTGAGTCAACCAGCTTTTCTTCCGTGAGCTTTCCTGAGCACTGGTGGAAAAATGCTCTGAGCTGGAAAGGAGGAAATGGCCTGGCTCCAAAGAAAGTCACAGGACGATTTTCGTTCAACAATGACAATAAAAATTCCAAGCCTGAATCAGGAGTCACTATCTCCTGCAGCTTCAAAGAGAGGCAGCGTTGCAACTGTGAGGTTGGATACTTAAGACACATCCTACCAATGCGATCTTCTTTAAAGTTCAGAGGGACGTGGCGTGAGATTAGCTACGATTAGTGGGTACGTTCAGACATTACCCAAGTCTCCTCCCTATTTAATTAGCAATTACTAATTAGTGCTTCATGCCAAAAATGTTGTGTGACACCTATCTCCATCCCTACATCTTTGACACGGTCATCCATAAAAAGCATCAGGCTTTGCTTGGGAGAAAAGATCCTTTCATGCAGGGTACATACGACAATGACGAATCATGTCAGTTTGGGTGCCCCATAATACTATAGGGCAATGCTTTCTTCCTCTATCAAAGAAAGAGGTGATTAATTCCTAAGGCACAAGCAATTTTCTAACAGAACAATTCTGTCTTCAGCACGTCTTTTCTTCACTCACTGTTCTCTCTTTCTCAATTCTGCAGAATGACCTGTTGGCTTATTTTGTTTCTGTGGAGGAGCATGAAGATTTTCTACACACAGTAAATCACTGGCCTTTCTTCCACCACCACCTCTTCCTCCCTAGCAAAACGAGAGTGTTTTAACCTTTCCCAAAGCAGGCTAAGGAATATTCCCTGCCTTCAAAAATCTTAGTTCTTCTAACAGCATCCTATTGGAGGGTTTGATCTTTGACGTTCTGAAATTCTTCCAAATATCCTACAGTCTGGCTGAGGGAAATGACAATCCATGGATCTCTTCAGTTTAACAAATGAATGTGCTGTTTTGAAGCTGGTGTTTCCACAGTTTCTGCCATGGAATTTTCATTTATTACAACATCCAGAGATTATTATTATTTTTCTTTTTAAACTATCAACAAGGGGGAGTGCCTGTTTCAGGTACACAATGAATGCAACAATTTTATGCTCTTTACAAGAGGTCCTTTCATCTTGAAACCACCTTTGCAAAACGTGTAACAGTCAGACAATTATGACAGTGAAAGAGATCGGACCTAACCAACTCCATCTTGCCTTTAACTTCCATACTGCTCTGGGCATGGGCCAAGCTAACTTTGGGAGAAACTGAACTTGTAGTTTAAATGATAAAATTAAACTCTTAAAATTAAACCGCCTTTGTAAAACTAATAAAAGGCCACCAAGTTAAAATATGAGAGGGGCCTGAATTCTGCTAAGATGTAGGCTTAGTTGAATGATTACCAGTCATTATTCCAGAGGTCACAAGATTTGCAACTTCCCCAATCACTAGAAGCTAAAATTTGCCTTTTTAAAACTTTTATTTTACGTTCAGGGGTATACCTGTAGGTTTATTATGTAGGTAAATTGCATGTCACAGAGGTTTGAGGTACAGGTTATTTCATTACCCAGGTAATAAGCATAGCACAGATTGGCCTTTTAAGATGTCTTTTCAGGCTTTTGCATTTCTGACAACTGATTGGTCCTACTGGGACCAGCGACTCCTCTGTGTCCCCACATAGAGGCCAACTGGGTGCACTAGGACTGTTTTCCACACCCCTATCGTTGCAATCCTAAACCAATCAGCAGCACTCATTCCCTAGCCCCTGTCTGCCAAACTATTCAGGAAAAACCCGAGCACCATGTGAATTAATCCATGTTAATGGCTACATTGATGCCAAGTTTCATCTAGGGCCCTGGAAGGAACAACAATAACAAAAATACACACACAAGAGGTATCAATAGATATGTTCAGTGATCTGGTTTGGCTGTGTCCCCACCAAAATCTCATCTTGAACTGTAGGTCCCATAATCCTCATGTGTCATGGGAAGGACCCAGTAGGAGGTAACTGAATCATGGGGCTGGGTTTTTCTCATGCTGTTCTCATGATAGTGAATAACTGTCATGAGATCTGATGGTTTTAAAAATGGCAGTTCCCCTGAACACATTCTCTTGCCTGCCACCATGTAAGATGTGACCTTGCATCTACTTTGTCTTCCACCATGATTGTGAGGCCTCCCCAGCCATGTGGAACTATGAGTCTGTTAAACTTCTTTCTTTATACATGACCCAGTCTCAGGTATGTCTTTTTTAGCAGCATGAGAACAGACTAGTACATTCAGTTAGTATGGTTATTTAAAAACAGGTTTCATGGAAAAGAGGACTAAAACCAGGAATCACAGTTTTTCCTGCTGCATGTTGACTGAAGTGAATATCATATAAACGTGAGTATTTCTATTCAGGCTTAATATTGTTGTTACAACAGAAAAGTTTCCAATTTTTATTATAGATAATAATGTAGATGTTTCCTCTCATTTTGAATTATATCACAGGGCTTAGGAGAATAACTGCAGGTCTTTTGTTTCTCCATGCACTGCAAGTCAATGGTAAGGAACCCAATGGGGTCAGATATTGTTTTTCTTTCAATTAACAAAAGACATTGTTATATGACGTTAAAGCCACAATCCATTTTCTTTTAGGAGATTGTTCCTTGCATAAACACAGTAAGCATTTTTTTGGAGACAAGTAACCAGGAGATAATTAAGTGAATAAAGAAGTTAAATATCTTTCACCATTTCAGTGTGTGTAATTCACCTGGTATGTGTATATATAACCATATATATGTATGTGTGTTTATAAATGTATATGTACACAGACATACATCTGTGTACCTTTAAACTAAAGAAGTGATATCAAACAAGAAATGTTTAAATAAAAATAATTCAATGAGAAGAAACAGAATTTGTGTTAGGTCATGCAAATGAGGTCAAAAAGAAATCGGGTGAGAATGAAAGCAGAAGCATAAAAAACAAAAATCAGTCAAATAGATGCAAAACTAATCTTTAACGGTTATAGGAAATCATTCAGGAGTTCATTTATTACAAGGTGAACCTTTAATTTTCTGATTGAAAACATGTAGGATTTAACACAGAAGCACACATTGCACAGGATGGGCTGGAAGGGAGGGAAGCTGATGTACTGCATTCAAATTCTGTTGTCTGATAGGCGCAGCTGCTTGAAATTCAGTGCCTTTTATTTTTAGTTTTTACTTAAAAATGGAATGAGTTGTATACAATCTCCAATTGTATCATGTTATCACATCAGTATTGCACAGAACCAAAGTCTATTTTCAATGTCAATAGAGAAAATCTAAAACAATTATAACAGACACATGATTTTTATATCACAGGTTTCCAAACTCTGGGGCCCATGAACTACTATTGAGATTCCTTGTACTATTTTCATAAAATAGATAATATCCCCACACATTTATCTGGAATGAAGCTGCAGAGGTATTTTTTAAGTGCTTTAGTTTAAATTACATGAAATAAAACAAAAACTGAAATTGATCATATTTTAGGAACAAAATATAAAATAATAAATACAGCTTGTTTATTAAACAATAAAACATCAAAATTTGAAGATAATTGATAAATGAGTTTCATGGAAATGAAAATTTGGGAATGGCCAGCCTGGAAACAAATCTCTTTGAGTCAACTTTGAGTCTTTTTTTTGTTTTTGAGACAGACTCTTGCTCTGTCGCCTAAGCTGGAGTGCAGCAGCATGATCTTGGCTCACTGCACCCTCCACTTCCTAGGTTCAAGCAGTTCTCCTGCCTCAGCCTCCTGAGTAGCTGGGATTACAGGCACACGCCACCACACCTAGCTAATTTTTGTATTTTTAGTAGAGACGGGATTTCACCATGTTGGCCAGGCTGGTCTCGAACTCCTGAGCTCAATTGATCTGCCTGCCTCAGCCTCTGAAAAGTGCCGGGATTACAGGTGTGAACCACCGTGCCCAGCCAACTTTGAGTATTTTCAACTGAACACTTTCTCCTTGGATATTTCTCCAGATTTGCTGCTGACTCACATTCAGTTGGCTGTTACATCCTTTTGTTTTTATTTTTCAAAGAGCTTGTACATCTTGTCCCTCCCTGGGTCTGCAACCTAGTGCCTGAGATGAGAACTACAGTTCCCCAGGACCTAACCACTTGGGTGCTACGTCCTTTTAGTTTCCTCTGAATTTCCACACCATCAACATCATCATGATGGTCTCCAGTGTAAGAGAATGGGTAAAACTCAGGAGAATGAAAATTGGAAACTTCTGACCCAGGAGTCCTAATTCTTTGAATGCTTTCTATGAAAATCTTTATTCTGATGCATAAAAATAGCCACCCAAGGCTCCACAATTCACACGGATTGTAATTTTAAAAACAAACAATAGCAGCAAGATCAATGTTCACAAGTCAGAGACTTGAACGGATTGTCTTGGCTGGATCCATATTATGAGATACTATTTGCCTGCATAAAGTGCTAAGGAGTATTTACATGCATGGACACAGAAACACATCTAAGGTGTCTCAAGAAAAAATACTGGGCTACTGAATACTATGTATCATTTATCTTATTTTATATTTTTATGTATTTTTTTTGAGGCGGAGTTTCGCTCTGCTTCCCAGACTGGAGTGCAGTGCTGCAATCTCAGCTTACTACAACCTCTGTCTCCTGGATTCAAGCGACTCTCCTGCCTCAGCCCATCAAATAGCTGGGATTACAGGCATGTGCCACCACCTGTGGCTAATTTTTGTATTTTTTGTAGAGATGGGGTTTTGCAATGTTGTCCAGGCTGGTCTCGAACACCTGACTTCAAGTGATCCACCCGCCTCAGCCTCCCAAAGTCCTGGGATTAAGGCGTGAACCACTGCGTCCAGCCCATTTATTTTATTAAAAAACAAAATCTGGAAGGAATTCAAACAGTGGAGAGTGATTATCTCGAAGCATGTGGCTATAGGGAATGTTCACGTTTTATTGCTAATATCTGTTTATATTTTGTTCATAATTTAAATCTCCTTTTTAGCAACAACAATCACCCACACAATAAAGTGAGTGTGTTGGACAAACAAATTCATTACTGGAAATCCAAGCATCATTCTGTGTGGGCCCATGTGGCCTTCTCAAGGGATGCCCTAATTATGTTCCTGAGCCTGCAAATTCACCACAACACTTGCTATTTCCAGAATATGCCTTGCATTTTGATATGCTTGCCTTTTTATATGAAGTCCCCAAGATCTAGGGTGCCCTCTGTAGGGCTGCCGGCAACCATAAACTGCCTTGAACACCTTGCCTGAGCACACCTTCCTGTGGACTATGGCCGCACACAAAGCTGCACCGCTAGCTGATGGACCCAGCACCATTTGAAAGGTCAGTGTGACCTGAAGGTCAATCTCTGCATCTTCTGCAGGGGTCGCCTGCATACTCAGGTAGAACCTGGCCATATCTCTCTACCAATGTGGGGCCCCTTTCCAAAAGTGTCCTGTATGATTATCCTTATTCTCTCAACACAGTAAATGGCTTTCAATGAATTTCTGTTACAGAACGTATCACTTTACACGAAGGGCATTTGCTTGGTGACTGCTTTTGGAGTTACTGCTTGCAATGGATTCAGTCGGACATCTTTGTGGTGGAATCTATTGTAAAGCTTCAAGCACATGACTTAAGATTTCAAAGTCCCACTTTCTTTATACGTGAAATGGGGAGGAGAATTGTAGCCCTCCCATAGCAAGCTGAGGAACTCAACCGGACAATGTACAAGAAACAGCATTGTGCCTGGTGTGGAATGTGTTCAGAAATGGTTACCTACTAGCCTGCTTTCATGAATATCAGAAGCCATGCAGTTTGTTTTTGCTTCATGTACACATACTAGGAACAAAGAAATGTCCTTCAAATATATGAAAGGAGTCTAAAGGGAAAATGTTGACTGCTGGTCAAATTAGACTCTGACTCTAAAATTGTACAGATGGTAAAGAGAGATGGTGTGTTCTCTGATGGTATTTCAAAGAATGAATTAGATATCATTTATTTGTGAATAATTTTGCATCAAGGGGGTATTATTTATTTAATCTGCTTACTAAGTATTTAAAGTGAGAAGAGAAAGACAAGGCAAAAAGCACATCATAGCTTTTACTTATGCTATGAAATTTATGGAAAATGCTCATTCAACAATGTATGAAGTAGCCATGATGACCCAAGCAAAATCTGGGGGAAATAATGCAGTAGTTCAGCGCATTTCCATAGATATCTTGAAAAATTACAGAAAAGGTTTTTTTTTTTCATTTACGTTTTCATTTGTTTTTAATGAGAGTATTTTAAAACTCATTTGAATGTAAAGTGATATTTTTCACCATCAAAGTATGGACACAAAACACATATTAGGACACATCTTTTGTACTTCAGTGCTATTCAGGGCACTGTAAAATGCATATAAGTAAAAACACAACTTATACAACACTGTATTACATGAATTAGAATTCCTATTAGATGAATGAAATATTAAAGTAATGCACATATATTAGATGAATTAGAACTTAGATGTAATCACATGCACAGTAGCAAAGTAAATATGACCGCATATAAAATAGCTAAAATCCCAGTGGAATGCTTAGTTTCAAGAATAGAAAGGTTATTGAAGAAGACAGTATTTTCTAGAATTGAGGAAGGGCAAATTATGCATGTATTGTACCTTAAGCTACACACTAAAATTGTCCTGCTGGCTTGCTGCTTTAACCAAACTCTCTGCCTCTTTAAGTTCTTAATTATTTATACTATTTTTATATGTTCTAACATTAAGATTGTTCTTAATGTTAGATTCTGCTTTTCTTTTTGAAGATAGCTACATCCTAACTCTCATCTTCCTGTTATCCTCAACCACAGTGCATACCTGGGATGCCTTTTCTAAGCCCAAAGTCAGCAACTTTTCTAACAAAACCTGAAATGGTGGCTTGATTTTGAGACTGCATCAGAGAAATCAGTGCAATTTGATTTTCACTAAGTGCCATTCTGTTTTCACTAAGCAGGAGGGCTGTTTGATTTGAGAGCAGTTACAGAGTCCCATTATATCTCTTACTATACTGAAGTTTATTGTTAGAATTGCCAACAATTTGTCATTTTTGATAACTGTTCCAGTGGTGCTTGGAAGTCTTTATTTATGGAGAGATTTAAATAGCTGGGGCCAAGATTTTTCTCTGAGAATTAATATACAAAAAAAAACCACCATTAAATGGATCACATACCAGAACAGCTACAGTCAAACTCATCTCTAAAACCTAGATTTTAAGCAACCATCACAGTAACAATTCTCCTCTTCAGAAATTTTGTCTCACAAACCTTTATAGGCAATCCTCATGGGCTATATATATATATATATATATATATATATATATACACACACACACACACACACATATATATATATATTTATGTAGCATAGCATCTTAATCTCTGACATCTGTTTCACCTTCAGATCTTCTATTGTTCCAAGCTTCCAGTTTCTGTCTTATAAGGATATTTTTATTACATTGAGCTCACTTAGATACTTGAAGATACTCTCCTCATCTCAAAATCTTTATCACATCAGTCAAGTCCGTCTTATTGCATAAGGTAGGATGTGAACATATGTAGGGGGCTGTTATTCTGTCCTCTACAGCAGGGGTCCCCAAGCCCCAGGCCATGGCACCAGTTTTGGTTAGGGACTGGGCCAGCAGGAGGTGAGTGGTAGGCAAGCGAGGGAAGTTTCATCTGTATTTACAGCCACACCCCATCACTCACATTTCCACCTGAGCTCCACCTCCTGTCACTTCAGCGGTGGCATTAGATTCTCATAGAAGCGTGAACCCTACTGTGAACTGCACATGTGAGGGATCTAGGTTGCCTTCTCCTTATGAGAATCTGATGCCTGATGATCTGAGGTGGAGCAGTTTCATACTGAAATAATTCCCCTACTTGGAAAAAATTATCTTGCGTGAAATCAGTCCCTGGTGCCAAAAATGTTGAGGATTGCTGCTCTGCAGGCTGCCTGACTTATAGCTGAGTTGGGAGATATCTGTATATATTCTAGACACAAGTCAATCCTCTGCTATATTGGTTGTAACTGTTTTCTCTCAATCTGAAGCTTGCTCTCTGAGCTCTTCGTGGTGTCTTGAAGGCCCCCTCAATACATTTTCTTGCGGTTCTTACATTTTGTGTTCTAGGTAAGAAACTTCTGCATAACCCCAGCTGGCAAATATTTGCTCCTATTGTTTTCTTCTAAACAAAGCCGGTCTGAAGAGGTAGAAATGGAAGGAAATGATGCCAAGGAAGCGGCTACAAGATGATGAAAGGGAAACATTCTTGAAAAGAATTACAAGTTGGAAAGTTTCAAATGGGAACATGTCTAAAGGGTGAGGAGAACAGAAGGAGTCCTGGTATAGCCGACTCATAATTAGCAAGGAAATGTGAAAGAATGGTATTCCAGGAGTAGGCAAAGTGAGTTCACACATGGAAGGGAGAATAAAATGTTGGAATTTATTGTAAAGCAATGACAAGGCATAAGAGTTGGAACATGGCAGTGATGGGATAGGATTTATGGTTTTGTAAAGCTCACAGGAGCCACTGGTGGATGGGACTGCAGGAGGCTGCGTCTGGAAGAAGTCCACTGCAGTCGTCCAGGTGAAAGTCAGTCCTGGCTTAGTCAAGTTAGTGGCAGTCAGGGTGGAAGACATTCAGCATCTTCTGGACACATGTTGTCCGGGTGCTGCAGGCTTCGGTGGTAATACAAGATGTGAATATGTGGTAGGAGTGGGGATTTGATGTTTGCTCTGGTTTGGGTTCGTATTGGATACGTGTTTGTGAAGAGTGCAGCATCATCCAAAGTGTGTCGGTTGTAACCAAGTTATTGAACCTGGGTAGGTGCCCTTGGGATGGGGATGTATCTTCTGGGATTTTCACCCTGTCTGAGTTACACACACATTCAAGAGTCCTAGGACTGTGGCCAAATGATTGAATCAACCCGTTTCTCTTCTCTCTGCACACTGGGCTTTGAGGTTACTGAAGCTCCCTCTCTCTATGACATTGAACAAAACGATGAATATGAAAGACCTTCATGCATTATAAAGCTTCATGGAAATGTGAGATGCTATTATTATCTTGTGCAGGAAGATACTTATTAACGGCTGGGTGGTAGTGATGATTAAGAAAAATGCTAATAGCATGTTGTGTTTACAGTGCCTTTAGTCCAAAACACAACATCTTCATTGTTGAAGCATGGCGATTCATGTGCTTTTGTATACAAAAAAAGGCATGTCAAACAAGATCACATATGGTAAGTGTGTGTGTGTGTGTGTATATATATATATATATATATATATGACATGTATATGTCTAAAATGATTCCAAAGAATAGCATAGGCTTATTTCATTATCATTGCAACAGTCTCAAGGTTGCCACATTTATAGATATTCAAATGAAAACATATTCACTTTTTTCCCCTGATGTTTCAATCTGTTAATGACCCTAAGCTGCTTCTCACTGTATGACTCAGTGGCATTGAAAATGAACCAGAAAGAGAGAGAGAGAGGAGAGACAGAGACAGAGACAGAGACAAAGACAGAGAGAGAGAGAGAGAGAGAGAGAGAGAGAGAAACAGAGAGACGGAGGAGAGAGACAGAGAGAGACAGAGAGAGACAGCCAAGTACTTCCAAGCACAGGAGCATTCCTTTATTTCCGTAACACGTATTTATTAAGAGCTGTTCTGCATCCTGGAAGGTGTTTGCGGGGTGAGGGCAATCTCTCCCAGCCCCTACGGTACCAACAGCCTGGGAGGGCTGAGCTGTCTCAGGATATATCCACACAACCTTGAGTTGTCTGTAAAAATTTAAACTGCATAGCCTCCACCGCTGACTTCCAAATCAGAATCTCTGTATGATTCAGCAGTAGGCATGAACACTGAAAAGTTATTTGTATGCATATTCAGGATTTGGGGAGTACTGCTTTGGGCAGATGCATTGGACAGCGGTAGCTACTCGGTGTTAGGCTTTTAAGAATAAACTTAGCACGGCCCAGGTAGTATTTTCTAGATTCAAGGGTGAAGGGTGCCGTGACACATAATGGGAAGGGTCTGTCTTTAGTGAGGCGGTCTCAGGCTTTGCTGTCTTACTGTTAATATCACAGGCGAAGCTGACAGCGACTGCAGAAGGAAAGAACAAGGAACCATCATTTCCATCTTCTCCTTTTATCTCCAACATCATAACTGCTCTTCACCAAGAATCAGAGGGAAAAGGGAGAAGGTTTCTCTTGCCGGAAATGCAAATCCCAGAACCAATTTTTTTTTTCTCTCTCTCTCTCCTTTTGCTTTATCTGCCAGAAATTGTGAGGTCAAATTTATGCTCAACTCCAGGACCTGAATGTCTTTGTTCCTTTTGCTTCATGTGTCAGATTTGGCCTCTTTTATTTCTTTGTGGGGAGGCGGGGGGAACAGGAGAAATAAGTTCTAGTGTTCCATAGCACTGTAGGGTGACTATAGTTAAAAATAATATAATATATAGTTTCAAATAGCTACAAGGAGGAAATTGAATGTTTCCAACACAAAGAAATGATAAATGTTTTAGATAATGGATATGCTAATTAACTTGGATCTGATCACTGTATATTACATGTATTGGAACATCAGTATGTACCCCATAAATATGTACAATTATTACTTGTCAATTAAAGCTAAATAAATAAAATGTGGGGAGTACTTTATGCTGTGCTGCCTCAAATTGTCTTTAAGCAAAACTAATATTAAAATCTATATGAAGGCTGGGCACAGTGGCTCACGCCTGTAATCCCAGCACTTTGGGAGGCTGAGGCAGGCGGATCACCTGCGGTCAGGAGTTCAAGATCATTCTGGCCAACACAGTGAAACCTCGTCTCTACTGAAAATACAAAAATCAGCCGAGCATGGTGGCGCGGTCCTGTAGTCCCAGCTACTTGAGAAGCTGAGGCAGGAGAATAGCTTGAACCTGGGAGGAGGAGGTTGCAGTGAGCCAAGATCATGCCACTGCACGCCAGCCTGGGCGACAGAGGGAGGCACCATCTCAAACAAACAACAACAACAACAACAACAATAAAAAAAGAATGAAAACCATATGAAGATATCTATGAATATCTATATCTATTTATCTGTGTGTCGGATAAGTTTGCCATTTTAATCATTTTAAAATGTACAATTCAGTGGGATTCATTACATTCACAATGTTGTATAATTATCACCACTACCTATTTCCAAACCTATTCATCACTACAAACAATAACTCTAACTATTAAGCCATTTGTCCCCTTTGGGGAAATATTTTCTATTTTTTGAGACAGGACCTCACTTTGTCACCCAGGCTAAAGTGGCGCCATCTCGGCTCACTGCACCCTTGAGATGCATTGGGCATCTCTAGCTCAAGCAATCCTGTGCTCAAACAATCCTCCTGACCCAGCATCCCCAAGTAGCTAGGAATACACACTTGCGCCACTGCACCCAGCTAATTTTTGTATTTTTTATAGAGACAGGGTTTCACCATGTTGCCAAGGCTGGTCTCAAACTGCTAAGCTCAAGTGATCTGCCTGCCTTGCCCTCCCAAAGTGCTAGAATGACAGGTGTAAGCCAATATATTAGTCCATTTTCACACTGCTGATATAAAGACATGCCTGAGACTGGGCAATTTACAAAAGAAACAGGTTTAATGGACTTACCGTTCCACATGCTTGGGGAGGTCTCGCAATCACGGTGGAAGGTAAAAGGCATGTCTCACATGGCAGCAGACAACAGAAGAGAGCTTGTGCAGGGAAACTCCCCTTTTTAAAACCATCAGATCTCATGAGACTTATTCACTACCATGAGTACAGCACAGGAAAGACCTGCCCCCATGACTCACTTGCCTCTCGCTGGGTCCCTCTCATAAGAATTCAATGTGAGATTTGGGTGGGGACACAGACAAACCACGTCAGCCACCATGCCAGCCTTCCGGGGAAATACTTGGAATGGTGTTCATATGTTGAGTTACACATACCCTGAGATAAATCTGCTTGATTATGTGTGATGTCTGAATTTAATGACCAATGTGATCCCACCAGCCATTTCTACAACTGATCTTGTTGCCCAGGACACCTAAATATACATTTCTCCAAGAGTAAACATTCAAAATAGCCCTCAACTTCTTAAGACTCTTAAAATCATGTTGTTGGTTTGTAATCTACATTTACATAAGTAAATCAAGTATGGATTGTGTTTCCTTTAATTAGCAGTGGGGGGATATCAGCAAATGATGGAAAACAGAATGCATTTTATCTAATTCTACAAGATTGTCTTGTAAATTTACTAAAATCTTCCACTCTGGAAAGACTTCTGGTCAGCGAAGAAGTATCTGGGTCCACAACAATTTGCTGAATATGGAATCATGGCTAAATTTCAATGGGATGCCTCCAAAACCCAGGATAATGTTCAGTTTCCAAGAAAGATCTTATTAGGTTCAACACATTGTGTTTTACAAAATGAATTATATATTCTCATACTTCTAAATGCTTTCAAGGCAAACACAAAATGAAAAAAATAAAACCTCTCTAATTGACCACCACATTTAAATAGAAACTTCAAAAACACCTAATGTCTTTATGCAAAATGCCTTACAATTTTTGAAGTTCTTTTCACACATTACCTCATTTCCTTTGTGTTCCTGAAACTAAGATGGCTTTCAGTAAACAATTTTTCTAGTGTTCTGGCTTATGTCCATGGCCAAACACACACACTATTTTAAAAGCATTGGGTCACAATGTGGAACGAACCCAAATGCCCATCAATTAACGAGTGGATAAAGAAACTGTGGTACATAAATATATGATGGAATGCTACTCAGCCATAAAAAGGAATGAATTAATGGCATTCACAGCTACCTGGATGGGACTGAAGACTATTATTTGAAGTGAAGTAATTCAGGAATGGAAAACTAAACATCTTATGTTGTCATTCATAAGTGGGAGCTGAGCTATGAGAATGCAAAGACCTAAGAATGACACAATGGACTCTGGGGACTCAAGGGGAAAGGGTGGGAAGGGGGTGGGGGATAAAAGACTATAAATTGGGTTCAGTGTATACTGCTTGGATAATGGGTGCACCAAAATCTCACAAATCACCACTAAAGAACTGACTCATGTAAGCAAATACCACTTGTTCCCCTAAAACCTATGAAAATAAAAAAAATTTTTAAAGTCCCAATTCATTAACAATAAGTTGTTTTGCAAGTGACAGCTGCTTATCACCCAAGTTCTTTCATTGCCTTCTTCCCCTGGCCCCAAACTGCCCACCTTACAAGCTTGGTGAAAATATATTCTTTCTTCCCTCATCATTCACACTAAACACTTAGTGATATTTTAACAAATACTGATGCCCATGTCCCAGTGGAAGAGATTCTTAATGAGCTGTTTTGGGGTTAAGGTATAGGCACATGTATTTCAAATATGTATATGTATCTGAATACTTTTAATGAAAAGCAAATGTTGTGATCCACACATTTATAGAGAAGGCAAGTGAAAACAATGACACCCTCTTTTCCATAATAAAATTCTTCTTCTTATTTTCTTACATCGTTAATTTCTTATGGAAATCAATGAACTGTCCCATGAAATTTTATCAAGCATAAACATCACCGACGGGCTTGGGAAAGAAAGAATAGTTTGCAACCCACACCCTCAATTTCAGATTCAGGAAACCTCCTCCCAGGTATAGGATCCCAAATTTTGCATTTCTAACAAGTTGCTGCTTTGTGAACCACACTTTGAACATTACTGTTGAAGAACACCCCATGTTCTAGAATTAACAGAATGTTTCCTAATCAAATCTTGTTTTTCTTCCTTAGGGTTATGGTGCCCTTTGTAGGAAAGAATGCACCTAGGAACTGCTCTGTACTTTATACCGAATTTAATAAGGCCTTATATGATACCTGCTAGTGTTACTTTTAATTATCTTAAGAGTGGTTGATAATTACATTCAGTTGGTAATGAATCCCACTATATATATATATATATATACACACATCTACTAAGCTTTTTAAATAATCAGAGATAATTTCCTAGATCTCTTATTGATATGGTTTGGCTGTGTCCCCACCCAAATCCCATCTTGAATTGTAGTTCCATTGCCACGTGTTATGGGAGGGACCCGGTGGAGATAATTGAATCATGGGGGACGTTTCCCCCATGGTGTTCTTGTGGTAGTGAATCAGTTTTCACAAGATCTGATGGTTTTCTAAGGGACTTCCCCCTTCAATGGGCACTCATTTCTCTCTCCTGCCACCACTATGTGAAGAAAGACATGTTTGTTTCCCTTTCTGCCACGATTGTAAGCTTCCTGAGGCCTCCCCAGCCATGTGGAACTGCAAGTCAATTAAACCTCTTTCCTTTATAAATTACCTAGTGTCTGGCAGTTCTTTATAGCAGTGTGAGGACAGATTAATGTACTTATTTATTTTGGGGTTTCACACAATAATGATTTTCTGATAGTATTGTTTTTTCTGCATATATTATCTGAAATTTTACTTGTAATCACCAATTTTTTAGTTACTCTGAAATTCAATATATATAGGAAAAGTGGGAAAAAAGCATGATTCTTTTATTGATCAAGATTCAGGAAAATGTGATTGTGGCCTAGTAATATAACCAGTGAGTTTTATTCTGGGTGTCATCATGAATACGTGAACTTTTATGTCTTTGTCATTTTAAATCCAGTACACATATTATTCTTACAGATGTTCTAATTGTCCCATTATAGCTGGTCTGTTTCTTCCGGCTGATATTTGGGCCTTTGTGGTTTTATTGTTTGTTTTATACATATACATACACATGTATATGTCTCTCTCGCTCTACAGAGAGATATATTCTACCTCTGGAGAGATACACACATACACACACACACACACACACACACACACACACGTTCTTATATATAGACTGTTTCCTAGTCATGTGTCTAGAGAGAGAGAATATACATATTCTTATCTATCTATCTATCTATCTATCTATCTATCTATCTATCTATCTATCTATCTATCTATCTCACAGGTTTGCTCTCTACTCCGAGCCCCAAAGTGCCAAGAGGATATATGTATGTGTGTATGTATGTATGTATGTATATGTGTGTGTATGTATGTATGTAAACTAAATTATCAACAGTGGTTTTCTTTTGTTAAAAGATTTTTCTTCTGTATGCTCTTTGATATTGTAAATTTATAGCAATGAAGATATATTGTTTTGGCAATCAGACAATTAGAAAAATATAAAAGACTGTATTTAAAGGAAAGAAGATATCATCTGAAATGGGGTACAGAAAGACAGTTCACACACAAAAAAAGGTGTTTTACGGCCTTGGAAGAGTTTCAGGAAGGAACGAAAATGCAGTCACAGGACTGTTCTTGAATCCCTACAGCCAACGTTTGATCAATTGTACTTTCTGTAGCATATCTCGGAAATGACTGGGAGCAAATCGTATGTGGAGCTGTAGAATGTGTCAACAAACTTGAAGAGAAATCATTAAATATTACGTTTGGAGTTCAGCTCAAAGCAAATATTTCTGTATTATAGGTTCTTCTAACAGATGGATGGTATAAGTGGTTCAATACTATTCTTGCCTAGGTCCTCATAAAAGCACCGGGGGGAACAAGAATGCAGGTAGAAGAGAATTTACTTTAGTTCTTGCAGCGCTAAAACCAGTCCTTCAAAAAGACACTGTGTTCCCCATGCATCTGCACAGGCATTAGGACTCACATCCCCAGTGTGACTCCACCACACGTCTGGTAATGATTCCTGCCTATAACTTGAAGGATTTTACCTGGGTTTCAGCTCTAACTTCTCCCATGTTTGACTGAGTCTTCCTCCACTCATGTCTTATTCCAGCCTAAAGCTCAGTGTGTGCTATGTTGAGGTAAACATCTTTTTCTCATTCAAACTGGTCTCTTTTCTTACTTCCCGTGTTAATATCACAAGAATGTATCCAGTTACACAGGTTAAAACACTGAATTCGTATTTTTACCATGGCCTCTCTTTGTAGAATCCCAGTATTGGTTAATATTTGGGGCTCACTGATTTTTGGTGTTTAAATTGGTTATCACACCCATTACTTTCTTTTTCATTCCCACACACATCTGCAACTCCAGGGCAAAAATCTGTATCCACTTTAAATCGCTGCCTGCCAGTTATTCCTCTGGGTCTAAACTTTTCAGAATGCCCACCCTTGGTGTTCTATCCTCATGCTAAGTCTCAATGAAAATTTATTTTGCTCAGGAAGGTTTAATAGTTGTGTTATACAAACAAGATTAAGATCCTAGGCTTGTCTTTCAAAGCCACACACGCAATCTTTGTTCATCTAATATTTGTTTAATATCTTCCTTCTGCTCAATCAGAATAGTCTTTTGAACTCTGCGTTCTTATATACACAGTATGTCTATTTTCTTCTTTCATTACATGGACACTCAATAAATGAATACAAGTACCCTTAGGTGACAGATGGCCTCAGGGACAACTCTCTTCCAAGCAATCATGTGATAAGGAGGGGGATGACCTCAGCTTGAAGTCTTTTCTAGTGGAGGGGAGGGAGATTTATAGCATGATAGAGGTGTTTACATTTTATAACAGTGTACAAATATTTTAGACAGTTTACTTGCTGGATTCATTTATCTTTCAATAGACAATAAACAGCAGAGCTTTTGAAATGCTATTCATCAATAGTGCAATCATATATTATTTACCAAGAATGTGTACCCTACTTTCTGCTGCAGTGACTTCCACATGAAAATGCTGTCACTGAGCTTCACGGAAGCCCCTTGGTGCCCTTCCATCCATCAGAAAAGCTATCGTACGGATAGAACTTGCTACATTGAAATTTAATTCCTCTTTCAAATAAAATCACCTTAGCCCTGTCATACAGTTATTGAAAGACTTATTTTTTTTTTTAATTTTTAGGTTTTTTTAGAGATGGTGTCTTGCTATGTTGCCTAAGCTGGTCTTGAACTCCTGGGCTCCAGTGATCCTCCTGCCTCAGTCTCCTGAGTAGCTGGGACTATAGACATGCACAACCGTGCCCAGAGAAAGACTCATTTTGGTTTTAGTTGATCTGCTGATTAATCTGTTGGAGGAAAACGCACGATAATTATTTCCAAAGCTTTGTTGGAAAGACAGAAGCTTGTTCATTTTGAAAAAAAAATCTACATAAGATTGAATGAACTACTAAATATTTTAAAATAGACTTTGCTAAATATATTTTACAAGATGTATTATGTGTCGGCTGGGCGTGGTGGCTCATGCCTTTAATTCCAGCACTTTGGGAGGCCGAGGCGGGAAGATCACCTGAGGTCAGGAGTTCAAGACCAGACTGGCCAACATGGTGAAACTCCGTCTCTGCTAAAAGAAAATACAAAAATTAGCCGGGCATGGTGGCACACGCCTGTAATCCCAGCTACTCCAGAGGCTGAGACAGGATAATCACTTGAACCCAGGAGGTGGAGGTTGCAGTGAGCGCCACTGCAGTCCAGCCTCGGCAACAGAGCAAGACTCTGTCACACACACACATACAAAAATGTATATGTGCATACACATCTTATAAAAAATATATATGTATATACATATACACACCTACAATGTGGTGTGTGTGTGTGTATACATGCATGCACACACGTGTGCACACACGCATATTTTACACTTACTACTTTGATATTCTATAAGATTTTGCTTAAGCTTACATGTATAACTAGAATACTGTCGAATAATATAAGGGAAAAGAAATATATTTTCTTCTTATCTTAGTTTCATGGCTAAGGCCCCTATGACAAAAGACAGATTAAGCAGAGTAAAGAGTGCACTTCATTTAATAACAGTTTTAAATGACACAGGAGCCTTCATAAGGCAGTGAAAACCCAAAGAAACAGGGAAACCTGTGTATTTTTGTGCTTAGATGCTTAGGTTTGATAAAGAGTGGACAGTCATTGGAAAGTATGATTGAAGGAAAAATGTATATGATCTAATGGGAATGAACTGGGGAGAACTTAGCAAGGCCTGTGTGTTCAGATTTTCCTCGGTGTCCTTTTGTCTTCAGAGAAAAGAATGTTCTATTCCTCTCATAGGAGGGTCTTATGACCTGGCTTTAGGGGAGAAGGATGGGGAGAGGGTCAGAGAGAACTTTCCTGCTTCTTCTGTTTTCTCAAATGCTAAGATGCCATATTTAGGGGTGGTGTGCCCCATCAAGAATGCTCATTAAGTAGGCTTCTCCCTGTAGCTATAGACTGGGATAAATTCATTCTCAGCCCTATATAGGACATATATTTCTTTTTTTTTTTTTTTTTTTGAGACGGAGTCTCGCTCTGTCGCCCAGGCTGGAGTGCAGTGGTGTGACCTTGGCTCACTGCAAGTTCCGCCTCCTGGGTTCACGCCATTCTCCTGCCTCAGCCTCCTGAGTACCTGGGAGTACAGGCACCCGCCAGCACGTCTGGCTAATTTTTTTGTATTTTTTTGGTAGAGACGGGGTTTCACCGTGTTAGCCAGAAGGTTTTGGATTCCCCACCCCGACCACCCGCCTCGGCCTCCCAAAGTGCTGGGATTACAGGCATGAGCCACCACGCCCGGCCCAGATACATATTTTATGAAAAGAGTAACTGGCAGTTGACCAACAAGAAGAAATGTAGATAACAACACACAATCTTCATGACATCTGATGCTTCTGTGCAGTAGCACTTATGGTGTGTCCATAAACCAGCAAGGACCCTACTTTGTGGAAAGCAGGTAGATGCACAAATCCTCACACCCTCCCCTAGAACAATAAAATACAAATTGTGGGGGATGAGCCCCAGAATGTGTCTTTCACAAGTCCTTGGTGTCATTCTTTTAAATGCAAAAGCATGAAGAGTATCCTGGTAGAGTGCATGGATCATAGAAACAACTATAACCCAAAATAATGAATTCCAATCAATAGATTTCAAAGCCACCTCATGAACCAATTAATTGAATCCAGTGTCATCTGCTACATAAAATATGTATGCAAGAATATCTCCAGGCTTGCAAATAAACACGATGCATTATATTCTGTGCTGCCAAAGACACTGGGGTACTCCCTCTTCCCGCTGAATCTGACATTTGCATGACGTCTGTGGAAATAAACTGTGGAATATCAATCCTTGCAAAGAAGAAATATCTACCAGGTGAGAAATACTGGTTTTATCTTGATGATAGCATAAAAATAATTGGCTCCAAATATATGTATCACCCTTTCAATTACTCTAGCTCATCCTTCCCTGTTGCTGTCTTTCCTGATGCATTCCTAGGTCCTGGATCCTATTGATTTACCCCATCCTGTCTGCCACAGTTCTTTAAACTTCCAGTTCAACTACCACTTATCATAAGGGACTCTCATGGCAGTAAACGTTCCATCGCTTTCATCCACAATCAGGGGATATTATATCCTTTGTTTTAATATACCACAAAGAAGTAAAAAACTCCACAATGGATCTATCTAGTGATGGGTTGGGAGGCAGAGTGGGGAAATGTAGTGGATTTGCTCTCTGGAGCTCATACAAGTCTTTGGTTAAAAATTCATACTGCAATCAAAAACATGCAAAGCAATTCCAAAACCCTTCATTGTCAAATTGTCATTACGAATTACTTAATATTTTGTCATCTGTGGTCATAGCTATGGTATACGCTGATAAATGAATTATGTGATATTCAAAACCAGAACATTAGGAAATTCTTCCTGGAACATTTGGGATTCTTTTTAGAAATAGATGAAAGCCATTTTGAAAGTTTTGACAACTAATGAAATAATAAGTATATATGTTGCATTTCCTAGGTAATTTTCTTAATTGGTATATTAGCTAAATACAACTGACGTGGTCTGTGGGAATGAAAGAAGCTACCAAATAGTTCAGTGTTTCACCATTTCTCAATCCTCTTTGGTCCAAAGTCCAGGGGCAGGTGGCGGCACAGATTCATTTGGAGGGTTTAGAATCCTACCTTTAATGAGAAGCATACACAATGTGAGAAAAATAGTAATAAATCAGGAAAGAGATTTATGCTTCTTTTGAGATGGTGAATAGAACATAATGCCCCTTCCTCCACAAAAATCTACTTTTGAGAAACTACAGAGGCTAAGACAACCCATCAATCTGCGGAAAGAGCAATAATAGAACATGAAATCAGTAAGCAGCTATAAGCCATCCTGAGGAGATTGCAAGCTGATGAATCATGTATATATGGCGAATGGGAGTGGCTGCACCTTCTGGCAGAGGGTGGAAGTGGTAACAGAAAGATGTTGGTTTGAAAGAAAAGTATTCAGTTCACTCCGGTCTCTTAGCAAGAATGCCTTGAGTTAATCATTGTCTAATCTCCCTCCCATCTTCTCTTCTCCATACAACTTAGAACTTGAGGGCAGCCGTCAGGTAGTGGGACTCTGGCAAGCCTACGGAAAACTCAGCTGCATTGAGGAGTTGGCTAAAAACTTTCAGGGCCACCAGTTACTTATGGCCACTATGGGCTTTTCCTGTTTCACCCCCTTCCCCTCCACACCCTCAGGAATGAAGCTAAAGAGGCTGCTTCTTCCTAATGCCGGCTCCTTTAGAGAGTTTAAAGCCAAATCTCAAATTTCAAACTTCTTTGTAGGTTTTCAGGGCTCCAGAGTGATCTAAAAGTGTTTGTTGAATGTGAATCTCATAGAAGAAACATAGACTTGGGCTTGCCCTTAGGTCCCATCAAATCCACAATTACAAACCAGAGTGATGGATGAGTTTCCACCAGCCTAAGGAGAACAGAGGCTGAATGTTTAACAAAGAGCTATATACCTGAACATGTAAAAAGGTACCAAATGCTCTCTCTCAACAGAAAAACAATTCTTATATGTTAAATATAATGATTGGAACAGAACAGTGAAGGAATTACAACAGACAAAATAAATACATGCGATCACCTAATGGAATATATTTCAAATAGGAGATTATAATAAGAAGTAAAAGAGAACTTGGTAAATATAGTAGGTATAGAATAAATAATAGTAAAGATGAACAAGAACCTAATAGTTAAGATAAATCATAGAATGAATTACCAAATTGGAAGATTAGATGGAAGAAATTCCCAGAAAGTATCAGGAAAGAATAAAGGAGAGAAAGGCATTCTTGGAAAAATGGATGATTTTGTTAGAGATACTGGTATCAGGTAACAGAAAGAGAAAAAAAATACAGAGGAAGAACTAAGTTGATGAAAGAATGAAAATACACTTGAAACAAACAAAAAGAACAAAAACCTTATTTTGAATGGGCTCTGAATAGAGCCCATTCTCACAAAGAGTGCCCTGAATAGATATATTACTAAGAAATTTAAGGACATCAAAGACAAACGGAAAATTCTAATAGCCTTCAGAGAGAAAAATGGGTGAGCTATGAATGAATAAGAATCAGATTGACTTCAAACTTCCCAGTCGTAGCACAGGACATTAGCAGATACATGAGTCATATTTGAAAGTTTGAAGAAAAATAACTCTGAATTTTAAAAGATTTAATAGTATAGGCCAAGTTAAAAAAAAAAGATCAAAAAGAGATTCAATCATTTTGCTAAGCAAAGATTTAAAGACTCCAAAAATTATCTTTGAGAAACTACTTATCAAAGAATATAAGTAATTTGATAAGAATTCTGGAAAATATAAGAAATGTAAGCACAACCAATAACTATAATTTATATTTGGCTAAAATAGCTAGAAAAAAGAAGACAAAAATCATATATGGATAATAGCCCAGAACTTAAATTCTTGGAAATATCTACTTAAATGGCACTTAGGGGTGGGACTAAAAGAAGACACATCTTTGAAAAAGGTTTGTCTTGTTAGAGGACTGCTACAGAAATTCCCAGATCTGTCAATAAATTCCTTGATGTATTCTATATATTTTTGATTTTCAAATAGAAATTGAACAAAATTGGTATAAACCAATAGTATGTTGTTAAATTTATAAAAACATTTGGGAAAAATAAATAGCACTCTCTGTGTTCAGTTAAGGTTAACCATAGTAAGGACAAAAAATAGATAATATAGTTTTAAATACAGTAGAAGTATATCTATTGATTGATAGGTAGAAAAATGTGGCACATATACACCATGGAATACTATGCAGCCATAAAAAAGGATGAGTTTGTGTCCTTTATAGGGACATAGATGCAGCTGGAAACCATCATTCTTAGCAAACTATCACAAGAACAGAAAACCAAACACCGCATGTTCTCACTCATAGTGGGAACTGAACAATGAGATCACTTGGACTTGGGAAGGGGAACATCACACACCGGGGCCTATCATGGGGAGGGGGGAGGGGGGAGGGATTGCATTGGGAGTTATACCTGATGTAAATGACGAGTTGATGGGTGCAGCACACCAACATGGCACAAGTATACATATGTAACAAACCTGCACGTTATGCACATGTACCCTAGAACTTAAAGTATAATAATAATAATAAAGAAAGAAAGAAAGAAACTTATGTTTTCAAAAACAAAATGCACAGTTATGCTTCTCCTGAACTAAATTGAACAAATAAAATACGATGGCAGAAATTAATGTTCAACAAACATAAGTGGTTTAAATTCATAAATTAAAAAAAATTTCCAGACAATCTCATGTTTGTAACAAAACCTAAGATGAAAAATGCATCCAACTCAAGGGACAAATTTAAACCCAAAAGATATAGAAAGACTAAAATTATTCAAGAGTATAAAAAATGCAAGCATAAATAAGACCTAAAATGCTGATATGGAAATCTTAATAGCTCAAAAATTAGAACTTAAGAACATAATATTATAAGAAGAAAAAAGATGTTTATGCCCCTTGACCAAAATTCCCCCATGTACCCAACTTCCAGTCCCTGGCAATCATGTGTCTACTCTCTGTTTCTGTGAGTTTGACTTCTTTAGATTCCACATACAATTGAGATCATGTAGTGTTTACCTTTCTGTGCCTGGCTTATTTCACTTAACATAATGTCCTCCATGTACATCCACGTTGTCACAAATTACAGTAATTCCTTCTTATTTCCTTCTTTTTTAAGGGTGAAGAATAGTTCATTGCGTGTACTTACATATTCACAATATACGCCTCAAGTGTAACACAGATATGATGAAAATATTAGGTCAAACTTTACATAAAACAGAGAAAACCCCTTATTTAAAGCATAAGAACATAATAAATACATAAGAAAACCTGTAACAATCTGACGATGTTGTAAGATAGAAAGAAAGCTTCCATAAGACTCAAAAGATCAATATGACAGGAATTCACCCTATGAATCTAATGTGGCAAAATCAGAAGTTACTGCAAATAATTAGATTTTAAAAATCTATATGTTGTAATATATTCATCCCTACAGCACCCAGAAAGGAATGCAGCGCTGCCAATCTCTTGATTTCAGCCATGGGAGAATCTAAGAAGAGGACGAAGCTAGGCTCCACTGCACCAGGATTTCTGACCTGCAGAACCCTGACATAATAAATGGCTATTGTTTTATGTTGCTAAATTTCTCACAATTTGTTATGACAATTTAACTAAATGTACACAGCAGACAGACAAATGCAGAAAGGGAACATAATAGAGTGATAACAGACATGTGCAGACATACAAATATGTTTTTATTCATATATACAAGAAATCAAAACATAATAAAGCCCACAATCAAGGAGGAAATAAAGGATGGCTTTAAGTACAACAAAGAAATAATCTGTACAAGGTGGACTGAATGGCAAGTCTACCGTTTATTAATGAAGGAATAATTTGTGTTTTTATATGAACTCTCCCAGAGAGCAGAAATAAACGTTCTCTTACTCTTTCTACACAGTTACTATTAGTTGGTGCTAAAACCAGGGAAGCTCAACAAAGAAAAATTACAGTCTATCCTATTTTGTACAGAGATACAAAAAAACATGATTAACATCTAACAACAAATACAAAAACAATATTAAAGAAGATATTGAATATCAAACTAAGCTTAACGTTCGAAAGTTAGGCTATTTAATTTACTACATGAAAAAAGTAAATGCAAAGCAAGGATAATCTTAAAAGATAAAGAAAAATGCCTTGAACCAACTTATGATTGTATGTTATCAAATTAAGGAAAGAAATAAACATTTCTTTATCTGAAAATGGTAGTTTATTTATATCTTACTTCAAACATTATACATAATGATAAAACATTAGAAGCCTTTTGTCTAAAGAGAGAACAAATCAAAGACAGCTAACTTCTTTTCTATTCAATTTTGGATTCAGTGCAGTGAATGCAGAGAGGACAGGGAACTCTGATACCGTTCTTGGGTGAATAACACTGCCCAACCACTTAGACAGTTTTTAACCTGAGGGTGTATATCCAAATATGCACATAAAATATGGCCCAGTAAATATATTTCTAGGTGAAGAAACTTCTGCATTTTTTTTTTTTCAACAAGAGACACGCACAGAATCCTAAGAGTTGAACTCTTTACCTAAGGCCAACTCAAATTTCCAGCTTCTGAAAGAGTTAAATATCTTGTGGTATAACCATCGGGTGAGGTTCCATATATCAGTGAACACAAATACACTACAGCTCCAAGCATCTTCATGGTGAAAACAAAAAACATATTATTCAATGAAAAGGGAAATGCCAGGTCAAGAAGAACATAGCATGATCCTATTTATAAAAAATAAAAAGCAGACCAAACAATATATTATTTGGGTTATGCTGGTAATGACAATTTTGTAGAAATAAAACTTCATAAAAGAAGGAAATAATGAATCAGATTCACAAAAGTGGTTACCCTTAGGACAGGTTCAAAGAAATACAATTTATAAAAGGAATTGAGGGGAATCCAAAAATCTTTGTGTTCTACTCTTAATTTGGTTTGTGCACCGAAAGATGTTCATTTAATTATTCACATCCATATAATGAAACATTATCTAGTAAGAAAAAACAAAAATAAATGATTAAAATTGTCTATGGAAGTTGGAAGCAGAACTGCACAAAACAGCTTGAGGTATAAAAAAAGACATATCCTTGCAGTAATTTTAGGTCATATCCAGCAGTTTAACAATGGGAGTGATTACTAACCTTAAATTTTCTAATCCTATGAAACCCAGGAATTTAAGTTTGTGGTCAAGTACCAGATAGACATTAAAATAATTGTTTATCTGGAATGAAGAAAATAATACGTGTTCTAATTTTTTCCCAGTCTTGTGCTAAGAAATCTTTCATTAACTGGAACAAATTAATCTAAATAACTCTCAATATTTATAAAGGCATTTTATTAAAATGGTTTTTAAAACTAATGTTCTACCATTCTCAGTTGCCGTGTCTGGAAAAATTATTACTGATTATAAATTTTACCGGTGGTTTCCAGAGACGAATGAACACGTGGGAGTTGTTTTGCAAGAAAGTTCCCGGCTACCTCCCCTGAGGGTTCTGATGTATTGGCTATGTTACTGGAATTGGTACACAGTAATTATTCAAATTGCATGCACAGCTAAGAGACGCAATAAAGCTTCTAAAGGAGTTCCCTCGTGTATGCAAAACTATTTTAACAGCAGCACACATTATTTTAACACGGAGAGGCAAAATTCATCTTCAAAACAGAACTGCCTTTCAGAGAATTATTTGTTAAATCACGAGTGGCAGAGGGTGAAATCCAAAAACAAGAAGAGATGGTGAATCTGCTCTAGCCAATCAGTGGAGTTGAGAGTTGTAGCATCCAGAAGAAAATTTCATATTAGGATAGCCAAAAAGTAGTCAGCAAAAGGGCTAGATGTTTGATTTAAAAGGTTTATTTTTCCATCTTAACCCATATGATAAAATGCCCCCAAGTTTCTCCTCAAATCCTCAGTTAAATCTAATAAAAACCTCTCTCTCTCTCTCTCTCCCCGCCCACTACACATAGTTGAGTGAAATTTTTTTTAAGCAGGGTCTCACTCTGTTGCCCAAGCTGCAGTGCAGTGGCGTGA